>NC_041380.1:601000225-601046234 GCF_002162155.2 Triticum dicoccoides | reverse complement strand
GGGATGCGATTAAGTAAACTCGTAATTGCTCAGAAACAGGCCGGGTGAAACTTGGTCCAACTTTTCGGCCCAATCGCAGTCTGTTGCTTCTCTCCCAATGTACAGCAGAATATAACAGTGGATGCACGCATTTCAGTCTTCAACCTTGATGACTCGCATAATTGACCCGCTTTCTGGCCGCCTTAAGTCCTTCAACGATTAATATTGAGTAGTTCATGGTGTGTGAAGGCCATCAGGGACTCAGGGTTAACTCTTTTTTTAGCTGATACAACTCAGTAACGATAGTGTATGACTGACAGAAACGTCTTATATTGCTTCTGCAGATACCAATTTAACAAATAATGGACATTGAAGAAATATGCGAAGAAAAGCCTAATTCGTTGTTTAAGGATGCTCGCCTACTGATGCTGCAAGGTGACGATATTGAAGAGGGAACTGTGTTGTGCCATGCAGAGACAGAGAGACAATGGGAGCCAGTTGTCGACTCGCTCTCAGGTTGGTTGGCGAGGACCGTACTTTCTTGTCATTAACCTGACGGCACTGGCACTTGTTTCTGCATATACACACAAGTCTTGAAGTCAATAGAAGAGAAGAAAATAGAGAGAACTGACAAGGCAATAGCAGCATATAGGAAGGAAGGAATGCAGAGTTAATAAGATGGCATTGTAGCCACAGCACTGGGTCGCAATAAGCGCATCTCTACCAGATGCCCTCAACTAGCTTAATCCCTCAAACCTTCTACCTATCTCAATAAATCAAATGTTTTGAGGGATTAAAGTTTTCTTCAGCTAGCAAATCCCCTAAAACTTAATCCCCCATATTTATATTAGACTCACACAAGTCATCAAACACCTACACTACATACGCGCACACACATGACAGTCGCACGCATACACACGCAGTTTATGTATTGAGAAAGCTAGCTATGCCCAAACTTACTTTTCTTAAACAAAGTAACCCTAGACCAACTAGTCGTCAGGATATGCAGTGGTTCTCTTTCAGTAAAAGCAGCATGATCGCAGCCATGTGTGAGGATCAGTTTGAGTTCAATTCAATGCATACGCATACTCTACTTCAATTAAATTCAGTCCCCTGATCACCTGATGCACAATCATCCATCAGTTCAGAGATTACCATGTCCCCATTCAAAGCCGCAAGCGAGCTGTGGGTACATGTCTCCTGCGCTTGCGTGAGACCACCAAATCAGATGTGTTCTCCTTTGGGGTCTCCTGGACGAGCAAGTGAGCTTGCGTGAGTGAGCCCTATCTTGCCAAGAGAAAGGTGTACTTGAGGAGATTGTTGACCCCTGTGCTTCAGAATATTTTTAGAGCTAGCCGAGAAATATGTTGCTCATTGTAGCATAGATAGGCCATCAATGGGTGGTCTACTTCAAAACCATGCTCATTGTAGCAGGGTTGTGACGTCTTGCTCCCGGTGACGCTGAACATGTCTAGTCTCTTTGTTTGTAGTAGCAGTGGTTAATCTGGCCTGTACTGAACCTGATTTTTCTCTTTTTTTTAATTAAAGACGGAGCCCATAACTATATATGGTAGCTGTCAATTGTTCTTCAATTTAATTAAGCCTTTGCGGGCTGATGTGTCGAGGAACATAACGCAGAGAGCTTAAGCGCATGCATGACTGTTCTTGTGCAGTGCAATCAAATATGTTAATTGGGCTTCTCTCTTTGCTCTTTCTTCTCGATTGATTCTGGAAGGAAAGATGCGCTAGTCAGGGTTAGTTTCAGGTTCTCAAGCTGAACAGTGCATCTTATTTTCAGTTCAGTTCACTCCAAAGACACATGTTAATTTTCTTCTTATGCCTATATAATATTGCTGATGCTCTCTGGAATCAACATGCTAGGTCTGAGGTTCTGCTTTCATACAATACGTTCCTGCTGTTAATTTGATCCTCTCTGAAATCAAATGGAAATAAACAGGCCAGATTTACTGTGTTTGGTCTCACTCACTCTAGCCAAAGATGTTAAAATTTGGGGGCATGGCGCGTCGGCCGGGCCAAGGAGAGGAGGGATGTAGGTTTAGATTCTGAAACTGCATGCATGCGGTTCAGTTTCAGTTCAGTGCAACACAGGTCAGCAAATGCCGATCAAACCAGATGCAAGGCAGGCTCATCCTGTTCCTGTGGATGGTAAAATGGATCAAATGGAGTGCATGTATGCAATTGCAATGCATCACAAAGTGATGATGTGAGGGGAACTATTCTCCATATGTAGCGGTTCTTGTGCTTCATCGATCTCATTAGCAGGCAGCGAATCCGTACATCCTGTGCGGTCCAACGGCTGATCCTTGTGCGCGAGAATGAGCCAGGAGGTTTCAGGTACAAGAAAGAACAAACAGGAAGCAAACACCTTGTTCTGTTGCAGAGAGTATATATGCAACATTAGCCTAAATTGAATTTTGTTGCACTGCACTAACAAGCAGGAAGTGTGCAGTTTTTTCCTGTTTCCCGATGCAGTCTAGCTGGTCATTTCTCTCTTCTCTATCAAGTAACGTACCGCCCCTGTTCATAATCATCCACTCCATCCACTCCATGTCATCCTACGATTGATCCTGCCAAACGAAATCAAACAGCAAGAGGAAATATAAGGCAGATGCAGCTAGCTCTAGCATACAGATGAAATGAACAATTATGGAATCAAGGGTACATAGGAGATTACTTTTATCCAACAGAGCAATCCAACTACACATTACCTGCTCGATGTCGATGTTTGTCTGCATGTTGTTGTGCGAACAGGGCCGATGTTTGTCACCTCCTCTGGTCTGCTGCTCGGCTCGTCTTGGACTGAAGAAGAGCGCATGCATCATGCAGTGCATTCAGTTTGAGAACCTTCATCTCAAACTGAATTACTATCCTTGAGTCTGGACTTCTGCAGGTTCTCAATTACACTCAGCATGAGGTTGTAGTAGTTGAAGCTACACACATGAAGGCAATAATAGTGTCAACCTGCCCAAGCATCATTTCATATCTTTTTTTTGTGGGAATCATTTCATATTGTCCTTGGTCACAGGCTCACAGCTTAAACATACAGCATCATCTACGATTCTGCATCAGGAGTTTTTCTTTATACCTTTTATCAGCTCGGAGCGACCATGACGGAAATTGCGGTGTCGAGCAAGGTCCATACAAGGGTTCCTTCCCAGCACTAGGTGGTCTGACTACCAAGCAAGAAACACGGCAACTATCAAGCACGACAGGAGGTGTCCCTTGTTCAGTTGTTCTCCACCTTGAGCTCTCCCCGGTTCTTCTTGGTCTTGTCCAGAACGTGCACCTTCTTATTCCTTATCTGCTCCAGAACACTGCAGAGAGCAGATGGGGCTGCCTTCACCTTCTCCATGGCTTCTATCAAATCTGCATCTATGAGGCTGCAGGCAAAGTCCTTACCTAGCTCAGCTGTCTGTTGGATCATATGAAACTATAAGGGCAGCAGTGTTGCATGAGAGCACATGCACAAATCATGTAATGTCACAAGTCATGTGTATCCGTTCCGTTCACAATGATCTTTGTTGCTCCGGACTTGTAAGCCAGGTAGAAATAAAACTACAAAGAGAAGCAAGCAATCGAGAGAAACATCAATGATGTGCTGGTACAAACATTTGCCATTTGCCATTTTCCATTTGCTAAACCGAGGACAAGCAGTAGCTGCAAACCCACATATCCATCCACAGCTACTTCCTCTCCTTGAGTTAGTCTCTAATCCTGTTCATCAATCTCCCTACCAAGCGCAATGAAACAACAGGAATTATATCCAGGCTGCTAAATCTAAGACAAAAAATGCAACAAAGAATGAGAAAACATGAGGAGATTAAGAAAACATATTACTTTCACAGAGAGTCTGCAATATTTCCTGAAGATTTTGCTACCATGGTCATCCAGTGACCAGTGGTACTCACACTTGACTTGATATATGTTAACCATCCATCCAGAGGAAGAAGCTGGGGCTGCCTGCATGTTAGACAAAAAAAGCTTTGAGACGAACCTTTCTGTGCTAAATCATTTACTAGCTGAATGTTGAAGTTGAATAATACTGACTTAAGTACTATTCGTTCATCATCACTGTGGATTGTTGAATGCATTCTGAATTCTGACTATAAATATAAACGTGCTTGCTGCTAGCTTGTTGCCGAGGCCTGAGGGCTCTCTCCCGTTGCAAGGGAACAGTCAGAGAGGAGCAGTTTGAAGTCAACATAATCATCCACTCTTCCTCTTCATGCTCATTCTCCTACTGATACTGCCAGCTGAAATTAAACAACAGGAAGAAATATTCTCAGATTTGGCTCGTTCTAGCATACAAATGCAGCTATGATAAACCGATGGTAGGAGATTGATCGTATTGAACAGAACAATCAAACTGCACATTACCTCTGAACATTTGGTTCAAACTGGGCCGACCTTGTATGGGCCTCTTGAGTTTTTTTTTTGGAAAAGGAGTGTTACCCCGTCCTCTGCATCTCGGTCATGTGGACCAGGAGGTGGTGCAGCCGTGCGTAGAAGCGCCAGAATAAAGTTCAAACAAAAATTTCACGATGAAAAATGAAAGAAATATTCTGAATTAGTAGAGGTCTGGCAGACTTGGCTAAGAGAAGGTTCCTTGCGGAAGCATCATTAGAACATAAGTTGGACTTTATTGCATTACTTGAGACGGGTAGAGATAATTTGTCACAGTTTCTTAGCACCATATCCGGTGGTGTTGACTTTGATTGGCATTATCTGCTTCCAAGGGGAAGATCCGGTGGGATTTTACTTAGGGTCAAGTGGGAGACGCTAGAAGTGGTGAATGCTTTGCCGTCAAATTCCGAGTGCCCACAAAAGTAGATGGGTTCAGATGGGCGCTTGTCACCGTCTATGGAGCTGCATAACCAGAACTAAAACCGGATTTCCTAGCTGACCTTGTGCGGGTCTGTGGGGTGAGAGGGTACCTATCCTGGTTGTAGGTGATTTCAACATCTGTGCGGGTCTATGGGGACATCACAAGCTGAAAGTTTGATTTAAGAGAGGGATTTCAGACCATAATCCTTTGATCGTTGACTCGGGGGAAGCGACCCATGAGGGCAACAAGAATATCTTTTCTTTCGAACTAGCATGTTTCGAGAGCGAGGGTTTCATTGATCTCATAGCCCGAGAATGGGCTAAGGTGTCAGGAAGTATTTCGAATATTGATCAATGGCAAAATAAGATTAGACATTTGCGGCAGTTCCTGAGGGGTCGGGCAAATTGGAAAAGGAAATACTTATTTACCTTATAAATGAGCTTGACTTAAAAGCCGAATACAATTTACTAGATGTGGTAAAACGGGCATCTAAGAGGGAGGCCGAGCAGAAACTCCGTGCACTTCTAAGAGAAGTAGGGATGAAGTGGGCACATAGAGCTAAAGTGCGGCAGGTCGTCCAAGTGGATGACATAGTTTTTTCATTTGATTGCAAATGGAAAACACAGAAAGAAGAACTTTTTTTCAGTTAGAGCAGGATGAGGGTACAATTGTAGGTCATGAGAACCTGAAATTATACATCTCTAACTACTATGAACAACTTTTTGGAGCTCCGGAGGACAATTTTTTTCGCTCGACGAGCACATGGTTGGGGATGTACCTTGGCTCGGGGCAGACGAGAATGAGATTCTATCCGCGCCATTCACTGAGAAAGAGGTGTTAAGAGGCGATTTCACAGATGAAGAACAATAAGGCACCAGTGTCGGTTGGCTTCCCAACATAGTTTTATAAGAAATGCTGGCACATCATTAAGGGTGACCTTTTGCCAATGTTCCATAATCTGTTTAACGGCAACTGCACCTATTCCACCCAAACTTTGGAACGATAATGTTGTTGCCAAAGGAGGAGGCAGTGCGTATTGAGCAGTTTAGACCGATATGTCTGCTCAATGTGAGCTTCAATTTTCTTTTACTCAAGTTGGCACAAACCGACTGGCGTGGATTGCGCATAGCGTGGTGCAACCAACTGAGATGACTTTCATGTCGGGCAGGCACATACTAGAGGGTGTTGTCGTCCTACATGAAACATTTCATGAAATCCACTCAAAGAAACTAGATGGGGTGGTCTTCAAAGTGGACTTTGAGAAGGCATACGATAAGGTTAAATGGTCATTCCTCCAACAAGCCTTACGTATGAAGGGATTCAACGATTCCTGGAGGAAATAAGTCGATTCATTTGTACAAAAAGACAACATCGGGATTGAAGTGAATGATGACATAGGTGAGGGTCTCAGACAAGGGGCCCCATGGCTCCTATCATGTTCAACATAGTGGCAGACATGTTGTCAATTCTTATAGGTAGAGCTAAAGAGGAAGGCCAAGTAGGAGGACTCATGCCCCATCTTGCGGATGAGGGGGTGTCCATACTACAGTACGCGAACGGCACTATTATTTTCATGGAACATGATTTGGCAAAGGCTAGAAATATGAAGTTGGTGTTATGCATGTTTTAGCAATTGTCGGGACTGAAGATCAATTTTAACAAAAGTGAATTGTTTTGTTTTGGGAGAGCCAAAGATGAACAAGCCGCGTATAGATAATTGTTCGGATGTGAACTAGGAGCCCTTTTGTTTAGCAATTTGGACATACCAATTCATCATCGCAAACTATCCAACAAGGAGTGAAAGTGTATAGAAGATTGATTTAGAAAAAAAACTAAGCTGCTAGAAGGGCAAGCTTATGTCTTATAGTGGTTGGCTGGACTGATAAATTTAGTGCTCACGAGTATGTTGGTGTTTCTATTGTCTTTCTTTGAGGATTTTTTTAAGGTATGATGAATTTTATAGCAAATTCGAAAACTATACGTCCTAATGCATAAAAATCAAAACTATGATCCGTCAGCCTTCTGTTGACCAAAGAGGGCTCTTGGCCCCCCCGTTGGCCGAGGTATGGCCAGCTGGGCCGAAAAATAGTAGCTTTGGCTTACTGTTGACCGAAGAATGGTCCTCGGCCATGCGTAGACCAAGGAGTAGTTTTTGGCTTCGTGAAGGCCGAAGAGTGTCGGACCCATCCAGACGCTTTGCCTCGCTGCAACTGCACGTACGCTGGCTGGCTGGCTTGCTGCCATATGCATGCAGCAGCCTTTACTCGTGGGTATGGACTCGATCTCACATGCATGCAGCTGCACGTACCTGTCGTTGCATCCATCGATCTTCGATCTCACATGGCATTATCTAATCACGCGCAGTTGTCTGTTGGTGCTACTGTATTATCTAATCATCTGCAACATATACTGATGCATCCCTGCAAAAAAAAAACATATACTAATGCATGTGCACTAGGAGCATGCCTGCGTGATGGGTGGAAGCCACCGGTCCTCGTCCTTTTTAATCCAAGCGTGGGATGGGGTTGGCATCATCCACTTTCCTTCCCCGTCCACAACTAGTCTAGCTTGCCCCCTCACCAGTGACGGACAAACTCTAGGGCAGCGCCATGGGCTTCTTCAGCGGCAAGGGCAAGACCACGTGCCTCCTCTGCCGCCAGCGTCGCCGGCTCATTGACGTGACGGGCCGCCGTGGGTGCGCAAGAAGCTGCACATCCCGGTCCACCAGGCACGATGACACTGGCATCTGGCAGTACGGCATCCACTCCCATACCCAGATGCCAGCCTGCCGCCTGCCGCACGGCTGGCATCTAGACCCGAGTTGCATCCCGATTCCGGCGGTGTCTCGGACGGCGTGGGCGCACATCGAGGCGGCGCGAGCTGCTCACGGCGGAGCAGCAGCGGATGGCGGCGTACGCGGCCGACTCTCTCAACTGGAAGGTCTGGTCCGCGTTGGAGCACGAGGAAGACCGCCGCCGCAGTGTGCAGGCCAACCCCGTGTACCCCCGTCACCACAAAGGTGAAGCTGGAGGAGGAGGACGGCCAGCGTTGGGTACATGCGTCGACCCAAACGGAAAACCGGACACATGCGTCCGCTCAGCCGACCTAAACATTCGTTTTTGTTCGTTTAAGTCGACCGTTTGGAGTTGCTCTAACACACACTATTACTACTAGTCTACGACCGACCATGCACTTGCACGTGATTGGCAAAATAAACCTGCACTGGTACTAGTATACGTAGATACTACATCCACATGCAAAGCACTATTACTAGTCTACGTAGATAGTACATGCACATGCGGTACCGTCTCCATCACCAGATGAACGGGCACGTGGTGGACGTACAGACATGCAAACATGCCATGTGAGATCGATGGATGGGTGGATGGAACGACAGGTCAATTCCATCGAGTTGTAACTACAGTGAGGAGAGCGTCCGGGACATGCATTAGTACATGCTGCAGGTGATTAGATAATACTCCCTTCATTTCTTTTTAGTCTGCATATAAATTTTGGTCAAATTCAAACTTTGTAAAGTTTGACCAATTTTATTGAAAAAATATCAAGATCTACAATATTAAAATTGTATGGTATGAAAATTAATTTCATAATGGATCTAACAATATTAATATCATATTTGTGAATCTTGATATTTTTTTATAAACGAAGTTTGACTTTGACCAAATCTTATATACAAACTAAAAAACGAAAGGAGTACAATAGCACCACCAACGGCCAGCTGCGCGTGATTAGATAATGCCATGTGAGATCGATGAATGGAACAACATGTACGTGCAGACGTGCAGCTGCATGCATGTAGGAAGCTGAAGACCACTCTTCGGTCTACACATGGCCGAAGACCAGGGAGGCCGAAGAGCTCACTTCGGCCAACGGTTGACTGAAAAGACCCTCTTCGGCCAACAGGGGGCTGATGAGGTCATAGTTTTGATTTTTATACATTAGGGCGTATTGTCTTCGAATTTATTATAAACATTGTACTTTCAAAAAAAAATTCTTTCTTTGAAGTACCCATAGGAGTACGGAAAAGGATATATTTTTATCGATCATGACTTTTCCGGAATACCGATGATATGAAGAGAAAATACAGGTTAACTAAGTGTAAGTGGGATGTTATTTGTAGACCCAAGGACCAGGATGGGCTTGGTATTGAGAATTTGGAGGTAAAGAATAGATGTCTGCTCAGTAAATGGTTGTACAGACTTTCAGTTGAGACCAAACGTGGGTACAAATTTTGCAGAACAAGTACCTCCAAGCTAAGACCTTGGCCTAGGTCACCATTAGACAAAATGATTCACCATTCTCGAACGGGCTAATGAGGACGAAAGAAGACTTTTTCCATAGACTACATTCATCATTGGAATCGATAGTTCAACTAGATTCTTGGAGGATACATGATTAGGGAGACACCTTCAGTCACTCAATATCCGTCTCTTTATAATTTGTACAACGTGAGGACGCTTATGTTACTATAGTATTCCAGTCTGTCCCTCTAAACATCCAGTTTAGGAGATCTTTAGTAGGAGATAGATGGGTCGCGTGGTTGCATCTCTTGCGGAGGTTCACGGACATTCACCTTTATGATGAGCCAGATGCGATTCACTAGAGACTGTCTGTCAATGGCATCTTCTCAATAAAATCTATGTATTTAGATTAAATTGTCTCTGGCCTAATTCTTAAATCTTCACATATTTGGAAGATTAAAGTACCTTTAAAAATCAAAGTCTTCGTGTGGTTTGTTCATAAAGAGGAGATTCTGACTAAGGATAACTTAACAAAGCGAGGAGGGTAGTCAACGTTGCTGCTTTTGTGATCAGAATGAAACTATTAAGCACCTCTTTCTCAATTGCCCTCTTGCCAAACTTTTATAGCGCCATTCAGATAGCCTTTAGTGTCAGCCCTCCTAATAGTATTAATTCGTTACTTGGGATGTGGCTAAATGGAGTGGAGCCAAACACTGTTGGACATATTTAGATAGAAGTATGCACATTACTTTGGGCTATATGGAACTGCAGAAATGACATGGTTTCTAATAGACAAACTCATAAAAAAATTGTAGTTTATTTTTAGGGCCACAACTTGGATCCATATGTGGTCGTTACTCACTCCTGCGGAAGCCAGAGAGCTTTTGGATACTGGATGCACCCGATGAAAGATGGTAGCTTGGGATATCTAAAACCGGTTTGGATGATGGTCCAATAATAGGCTAGGTGTTTAGTCATCTCGTCCCGCTTTCGCTGGACGTGACAACTTTTTACTATTAAGCTTCGAGTGAGCTTGTACTACAACGCAGACTTTTTGGATATTTCGTTTAATAATATGGCCCGAGGCGCTCCTCCTTTTCCAAAAAAAAAAACATATTATTAAGCAAAGGATCCAAAACCAGTCCAAGGTTCAGTGTACAAGGTCTCAAGAAGAGCGAAAAAAATGATGAAGTGGTAAAAAAGTTGCCACAACCGACGAAAATAGGTCAAGATGACTAAATACCTACCCTGTTATTGGACCGCCACCCAAACCAGCTATAAGCATCCCATGATATTGTCTCTCAACTGTTGCACCCAATAGCCATATGCTCCTTGGCTTCCGCATGACAGAGTAACAATCACATATGAATCGAAGTAGTGGCTCTGTATAAAACATGCCAAAAAATTATAAGAGTTTGACTGTTAAAAATCATGTCATTTCTGCAGTTTCATATAGCCCAAATTAATATGCATACTCCTACCTGAATATGCCTTGCAGTACTTGGCTCCACCTCATTCAGCCACATCCCAAATAACGTGTTAATACTAGTTGGAGGGCTAATATTAAAGGCTACATGAATCATACGCCATAGAAGTTTGGCAAGTAAACATTGAGAAAGAGGTGTTTTATGGTTTCATCTTGATCACAAAAGCAACATCATTTACTACCCTCTCATCTTTGCTTGGCAAAATTATCCTTAGTCGGAATCACTTCCTTGTGAACAAACCACATGAAGATTTTGATTCTTAAAGGTATTTTAATATTCCAAATATGAATTGATTTCAAAATTGGACCAAAATCAATTAGGTCTAAATACATATACTTGACAGAGAATATACCATTCACCGATAATTTCCAGTAAATCGTACCTGGCTCATCAGAGAAGTGAACGTCCATCAACCTCCACATAAAATGTAACCAATTGTCCCATCGATCACCTACCAGTGACCTCCTAAACCGGATATTTAAAAGGACAAACTGTAACATTGTAGCAATGTAAGCGTACTTATGTTGCACAATACTAGAGAGAAGGATATTGTGTGGGTAGTGGCATCTGCCCTAACCACATATCTTCTCAGAATCTAGTTGTGTCCCTGTTCCCAATGATACATTTAGTTCTATGAAAGATAGCTGCTTTCGTCCTCATTAGCCCCTTCCAGAAAGACAAGTCATTGGGTCTCATAGTAACCTGTCCAGAGTTTTCGATTGTAGGTACTTATGCCGAAAAATTTGTACCCACATTCTTTCGGTCTCAACATAAAGCCTGTACAACAATTTGCTGAGGGGCATTTATTCTTCACCTCTAAGTTCTCGATCGCTAGCCTACCTTGATCCTTCGGTCTACAAATAATATCCCACTTGGTAAGTCTGTATTTTGTCTTGATTTCATCGCATTACCAGAAAAATCATGATCGATAGAAGTCTAACCTTTTTCGTACCCCTACAGGCATTTCAAAGAAAGACAATAGGAACATTGGTCATGCTTGTTAACACGGAGTTGCTGCTCATACATATGGATCCATCAGTTGTTGCTCTTTCCTCTGATCTGATCTTGGAGAGAGTTAACTGAAGAAGAGGGCATGCATCATGCACTGCATTGAGTTTGAGAACCTGAAACCTACTAGACTAACTAGCCGCTTGTTTTCTTCCTTCCAGACAATGAATACTCAAGAGCAAATAAGAGTAACAGCTGCCTAAATGAAACTTCATTTGACTATATATTTGCACAAGAACAACATGATAACCCACAAGTACCATCATCAGGTCATAGACCCCTCCTTTCATATCATAGAATGCAGGGGCGGAGCCAGAATTACCTAGTATGAAGGTTTCTGCTACTAGAACGGTAAAACTAACGGAATAAACAGTGTTGGTGTGGCATGTCGATACCAGAGGGTCGAGTTGAAAATATTTTCCAAAAGAGTAGCCGCCCGAGGCAAGAAATCATGATGGCATTTGCAAGAACAATAGTTAAAGTCAGCCTATGCATACACTATTGACCAGCAAAGCAATGCTCTGTCTAGAAGACAGGTAGAGCAGCTATTCTTTGTCTGACAGAAGTAGCATCCAAGAAAATTCATGCGGGCATGTAACAAAATTCTGCAACTGAATTTGTAGCATCAAGCAAGCAATAAAATCAATTTTCGAACAATGGAGAAGTAGAGCAGATATGATGTCTGACAAGGTAGCACTCGCCAAATTCCATAACTGAATATGTAACGAAATAAATTCAGACAAGCAAGCAAGCGAATTGGGTGCTCACACACTCACCAGTAGCACAACAGAGTGGGTAACGTCGGGGTATCTGATGGCCAGGTTGAGCGACTTGAACCGGGCGCGTGCATGATCGGCAGCAAGCTTGCAGAGGTTCAGCACGACGACCATGGCGGCAAGCGAGTGGCCCGTGAAGGTGAGCGTGTAGTCGAGGTACGCGTCGAGGAGGCCCCGGAGCAGGTTGCAATCAGCGTTGAGCACCCACCCTGCGGCCCGGAGGAGGCCGCTGTCGACGTAGCCGCCGTCGAATCGGCTGAGCGGAGTGGAGGCAGAGGGATACGGCTAGGAGGTTCGTCGATGCCAGACACGGTGAAGATCGTGGTCGGCGATGGGGAAAGGAGGTGAACAGCAGAAGGGCGGTGGCAGCGGCGGGAGAGAGGTGGACAGAAAACACGCTTCGCTTCGAGACAGAAAAACGCCTTCGATTGAAAAGAATTCCCCTTTCCCCTCCCTCACGCTGCCCTCCCAAGGGCGACTTGGGGGCGACTAGCCTCTCCTGCTGCCTCCCACTCCCCTTTGACCCCTTCCCTTGCCGTCGCTGGAGACGGGCGGTGTCGCGTCCCCCGCACGGCCATGGATGAGGGTGGCGAAGAGGCCCTCGGTCACGACGCCGCTCGGGCTTGGACCTAGGGTTTGAGGCGGCGGCCTCTGGTGGTGTGGGCGGCAAGCTCCGGTGTTGTGGGCCGCTTCCCCTTGGGCGTGTGGGCGGCAAGTTGGCGGTGGACGCGGGTGTCGCGTGGAGAGCTCCCCGTGGCCTCTCCTATCCAGATATGAAGGCGGGGCCTTCATGGTGTGGCTTCCTTCTCCTCGTCAGTCCCCGGCCGAATCCGGTGGCTGGCTGCGCGGATGTGGGGATGGATGCTCTGGATTGGAGTAATCTCTTGGCGGGCTGCGGCAGCCACGAGGATATGGATACAGTGATACGGGAAAACGGCATTTTCTGAAAATAGACTTACGGGGATACGACGGGCATATATGTATAAATCAATGTTTTAAATAGCGGGCTATGCCAAATAGCAGCGGACCTTAAAATCAGTAATAGCGGAGCTATAGCGGGCTATAGCAGGCTATAGCGGGATGTTTGTACATGAGACCATTTAGCGGCACCCTGCTGAAAAGGCTATAACAAAGCTATAACGGGCTATTTAAAACTATGGTATAAATGCATAGAAAATCAGCATCCCTAAACAATAGTTGTGAGGATGAGAACATTGACGTCAATGAAATAACCTGATAGGTTTTCATTCATGGTGATCCGAATCATCAGCGTTGTTACTCCTAGAACCAGTCCCAGAACGAGCGACAGGAGATTGACAGTTTCGACCTAGACGCCATTCCCTAACAATTGAGAAAAATAGATAAATAGATGCGCTTCGTTCTTCCCTAAATCCTAATTCAAAGCATGGAGGTAAAAAAACACAGAGAGATTGGGGGAAGGGATTGAATTGAAGCTTACTTGCGTAAAGATTCTTTTAAGATGGATGGTTGACAAAGACTTGAAGACGAGCGGCAAGGCGCTGGTGGCGGCGCTTAGACGGAGCTTAGATGCGTCGCCGAGACTTCGATTTCCTCGCGATGTGGTGCCACGCGATTAGGAAGTTTTGTCACCCATCGAGCAGGCCTTCCGATGGGCTGTACCAGCCCATGCGTGTCCCAGCAGTTTTCTGTTTTTCTCTCTTTATTTTATAATACGAAAAATGGGATAGGATACGCGTATCCCAGGCGTATCTGTGTGTAACCTCGTTCTGGTGCAGTATTCTGCACCGATTCAGCCCCTCTACGCCGTATCCCTGCACTGAACGAATAAGCGTGATCCTTGCACGGGGTCACCGACCCGATGATCGCCGAGGCACTTGCTTTGCGGGGAGCCGGATCCCCTGACGTACGGCCCCCTGCCGTTGGGCCGCTGACGGGTGGGTCCAGGCCCACACATCAGTGTGTGGGCCGTACGTCAGACGAGCCGCGTGCGCTTTGCGGGTGCAAATCTACGCGGCTATGCTCAGGTGATGATGAAAACCGACTCTCTAGAGATAGTTAATCTCTGGAACACTCGCTTCAACAGTCGCTCTGTTGTGGCATCAGTATTTTATGAAATTGAGGAGCTTGCTGCTAGTTTTGATTCTTTGATGATAAATCATGTAAGCAGATCAGCTAACGGTCCAACGCACCTTTGTGCGCAGCGGGCATGTAACGTGTCTGTAATCGAGAGCCTCATGACCAACTGCCCAGCAAACACTTTTGTTTGAATAAAGCTCGAAGTTCACTGGAAAAAAGTACGAGGATATGAGTGTTCTGGCTAGGACACTACTAGGAAAAGGCCTACTAATGGCGCATTAGTGGTGCGCCATTAGTACCACGCCATTAGTATATTTTACTAATGGCACACCACAGGTGCATCATTAGTATCTGGTATACTAATGGCGCACTTCAGATGCGCCATTAGTATATACAACAGTGCACCATTAGTATGCCTCCCAGGGAGCCATGTATACCCAGGTGCTTTGGCACACTAATGGCGCACAACAACAAGATGCGTCATTAGTAACTTTGGCATACTAATGGCGCACTGTTTAATGATGCGTCATTAGTATCCTTTGGCATACTAACGACGCACTGTGATGTGATGCGCCATTAGTATGAATATTAGGTTTTTTTATTTCTTAATTTTCTGTTTTTTACACAGGTTACAAAATGTATAATTGGATAAAATATAGACAGCACACATCAACAACAGATTCATCGAATACAATAGAAGATTAGTCTCTGAATACAATTCATCATATTAGTCTCCGAATACAATTCATCATATTAGTCTCCAAATTGAAAAGACCGAACAAAGATAGAACATTATATTACAAGTCTCGAGACTGCGAGTAGCGAGTTTGTCTTCACATTACAAGTCGATATCGATCATCTAAACTACCATCACATAGAAGAGAGCTGCGGTCATCACGATGAGCATCATCACGATGAAACTCGTCTTCATCCGGTTCCTCCAGCGCTCCCTCCCCTCTCCCGCTAGATAGCGGGCGTATCTAGATTCGGCCTCGGCCCTAGTGGTGTACCCTTTGTAACTGTTACCGCTGAATCGGTGAACCTGTCTCCGACACTCCTCTCAGTCGTCGTAGACTCCGGGAACCTTACCCTTGTACACGACATACGACGGCATCGCTATGCAGTAGCCAAACGAAACGTTAGTACCAATTCACAGACAATACTTAAGCAATATATAAGTATGCAACAGAACGATCGGAAGAGAAAAGCAAGACATTAATAGCATCGATTACATCTAAGTTGAACGACTCTCGAAACCAAAGAGACATACTACAAGTTCATTAAAGTTTAATTACAACATGAGCCAATCGATGTTTCAGAACTAGACACAGCATCACTGCTTCCGACTCGACTCAAGGGACCGGAGCGTGGATGAAGCCGCCGTCTATCGTGGGAGTCATGAAATAACGGTCGTTGTCAGCCTGCATTTGTAGCATTGTGTCGATGTCACTGTTGGACGGTTGATTTCTGAGGTAGAACTTCCCCGAGGTACGAAGGACATCTTGATGGATGATTTCCGCAAACTCCGACTGGATGCGAAAGAATTCTTGTCTGATGTCCGCGTCCTGGATTGCCGACACGCTCGCGGCCCAATCTTTGAGTTTACTCGGTAGCAGAAGTTGATGATGGTCCCGTACGATCGCCCGCATGTGATGGATGGCGTAGTAGGCACCCTTCTGACCACCAGGCGGCTGCTTGACGCAGCAGAACATTGTATTGTGGGAGAACACGTACTTGCCGTACTTACGAATAGGCCTGGTGAAGGTGCCTCCAGATTTGATGTAGCCGGGGAGAACATCATCAAGAACCTTCTTGACATTTGTGTAGTCTACGTTCGACTGACGGTCCGGGTCGAAATACGTGGCCATGGAATATTTGGGGCTTAGGAGGATGAGCGTGCAATGTGTGTCACTGCAGAAAACACGGAATGTTAAAAGAAAAACGATCGAAATCTAAGAATTCATATGTTACGGGGCGGTTGAGGGGAGGACTTACTCGGGAAAGTAAGGCACGAGGAAGTTATCCTTATCTTGGTTTGCCAGAATGACGCCTTCGAGGTAAGAAGTCGCGACTTGCCGGTCCCCGGCGCTGCCCAAGATCTTGGCACGCATGTAGAAGGGGTCGACTATCACGATGTCCGGGGTCTTGTCGCGAATGATCCGCATCTCCATACTCAGCGAATATAGCCGAACGAAGGTGTAGTGCAGCGGATGAAGGTTCAACATAGCGTGGATGTCATCAAACCGCAGGACGATCGTACCCCCGATGGAGTTATCCACAAAGCCCTTGCCCTCTGGCACCTTGGCCGCGAAAACCGGGTATGCCGCATCCTTCTCTCCGAGACGCCGCTTCTCCAAAGAAAGAACACTGTCATGCAGACTCCGCATAGCACCGGTTGCAGCATCGAGCATATTTCTCGGTAGCATCGGCCTACCCACCACATGCACCCTCCTCGAGATATCCTCAGGTGAAGGTGGCCCGTCCTGAGCACGGATCGTACTCGATGTCGGCTGGCCCGCACCCTTGTTAGTCTTTCTTTTGTGTGCCTTCTTATTCTCCTGTAATGGGACCGAGTTCTGCTCACAGACCGCCTTCTTGAGTGTGTTGGGGCTGATAATATTTCGCACCTCGCCTATCTGAGGCTCGGTGAAGTCGGCAGCTGGAGGCGTCTCCTGAGAGCTGAACGGCAGACGACGCCTGTTGCAACTTGGCTTCTCCGCGGTACCAGCTAGATCGCGCACGTCTTTTGTTGGGTTGGGTTCTTGAGAAGGAGGCCCCATGAAGTCGCCACCGTACCCATGATCGGCAAAGTACTGATCGACGTTGGCAAATGTATCATCGTTGTCGTTCTGATCCTGTGCCATATGCATGTTTGGATCCAGTGGCATAGGGATGTCCGGCACCGTTGCGGCGGTCTTGCCATGGGGCCGACTTGGCGCCGGCACGACTGGCGGTGTTGTCTTTGGGGTGGTGTCCCCCACCCCCAAATGAATCTGGCTCTTCGGCCAAAGCAGGGGCCAGCTCAGACAGGCGCTGAGGGTCATCACGTCATCATCGTCGGCCCTGATGGGTCGAATCGGAGGTAACAACTCGTCGCAGCCTGGCAGCACCCAAACCAGTTGAACCCTAAACAAGTTGGGTGGCATCTGGGTACCGTGGAACAAGGGGTTGCCCGGTTGAACGATTTTGCCCTTGGCGACATCGACCAACTCGTTGTTCACGAAGTGCAGGAGAGTGCACGGAACATCGTCGGCGCCCTGCGAAAACATGTAGGGCGTCAGGGATGCCCAGTCAAAGGCAAGGAGATGAAGTCCTCGGCCGAGAGAGGCTTAATTAGTTACCGTGATGATGGCGTCGAGCTCGGCTAATGTCGAGGCACCGCCAACGGCGGGCGTGCAGTTGACGGAGGGGCCCCTTGCTGCAGAGGTGCCGGCCGGCGTACACCCGGGTGAATTAAGCTCCCGTGCCGGCGTCGGAGACACCAATGGCCCCGCCATCGTGTTCTGCGAGTTGCTGGCCGTGAAGCTAGGAATCGGGGGCGGCCCCTGTTGGCCGCCCGCAATCCACGCACTAATCCCCTGGATCAAGGTAGGCACAATGGCGGTGATTGTCCTTCCGATTTGTTGTTCCACTTGCTCTTGGACAATCTCCGGAATCCGCGCCACCTGTGCCCTGAGTTCTTGAACCTCGCGCGCCTGGCTTTCCGAGCTGGTCTTTTTCTCCTTTCGCCCACCAGTGTTATAGTATGACGACCATTTTGTCGACAAGCCTTTGCCGGCCACACGACCAGCTGATGTCGGCTTACTGAGCTTATCCTTATTCTTCATTACATTCAACGCCCTATTTAGAGTGGTGTCCCAAGGGTTGCTCTTAGTCGACCCCGCGCTACTGCTTTCAGTCGCCTGCGGAAGGAATGTGAACCATTTAGAAATTTGGCTTCATTAATTAGAATGCAACCATATGGAGCTAATTACACGGGGGTGTATTCCTTACCAGAACAAGCTCAAGCGCCCTGGTCTTCGGATCCGTGGTAAGCTCCTTTGTTTTTGGGTCCTTCTTGTACCGGGCCCTGACAAAGTTCCTGGTCTGCTTGTCACCGTATTTATCAAAGAGGGGCGGTAGGCCTTGCTCGACACGGTCCGCCTCCTCCTTGTCCCATATAGGCTCCGCCACTCTGTAACCGCCGGGACCGAGTGTGTGTTCCCCTAAGTTTAGCTCCCGCATTTCTTTCCCCCACTTACTTGATTTGGAGTTTGTGGTGCTCGAGCAATTGATCTTGAAGTCGTTGTAGTCATCTTCGGTGATCGAAGGATTTTTCTCCTTGATCTTCTCATAACTCTCACCTTTCTCGATCATTCTCTTCACATTGCTTTTCCAAGTAGACAGGGCCTTGCTCATCTTCGTGAGGGCAGCATTGTTCACTTTATTCCCTTTGAGGCTTGTGTTTTCAAATTCAGCGGGGAACTTGTATGGTTCGTGCAGCTTCGTGAAGAGGAGGTTGCGCAAATTCCCTCGGTCAGGATGCCTCAGGTTCTCGGTGTTGATCGAGACGGTGCTCCGGAGAATGCACCCGAGCTGAAGCGAGTACCCCTTGACTATTCGTTCGGGCGCCGTTGGATTCCCGTCGGAGTCCACTTCAGTAACTTCCTCCTTGAGGGTGCGGAGCACGGTCGGGCGCCGGTCCTTCCGTTGCCTCTTCGGTTGGCTGCCATCTGTGCGTGCGCCGCCATCATCAGTGGTGGCATCCTCGGCGGCACCATCAGTGGTGGCATCAGTGGAGTCATCCTCGGCGGTACCATCAGTGGTCTCAGGATCGGTGGGGAAGGCGGCGTCCTCATACAAGTGAGGTTGTTCCTCCACCTCCTGGGACAGCTCCCAGAATGCCTTGACGCCCGAACCCCCGGCCTCATCATTGTTGGCCATGTTTCTCTCTAAATAGGAACAAAGTTTGGTCAAAAAGTTGGTTATTGTCAAGGAACAAGATCATGGTCTCATCATTTAGGGTTTGTCGACACCGAGGCATCCTAAAAGCTAAGCTTTTATCATTGAGGGTTTTTCGACGCCGAGGCACCCTAAAAGCCTAAGCTTTCATCATTTCGGTTTTTATCGACACCGAGGCACCCTAAAAGCCATGCATTAGTCACAAGTACGCCAGGGCACTTGATCCTACTTAATTAACTACTAAGATACCCCGGCCCATGCATTAGTCACAAGTACCCCATATGTCCTATTTTTAGCAAAGTCATGCTAAAATTCACGAAAAATTTCAGCATGACCTTTGCTGAAAATAGGACATATGGAGTACCCGAATTTGCTGGAACGGAAGTTAATCGACATTCCAACAAACTCAAGGGCCTCTCGGGTGGACAAGGCAAAAAAGGCCTCCATCACAACATGGAAAATACATTGGCATGTGAAGAGGTGAAACAATATATGCATCTCCAAGTAGTATCATTCAACATTTTGGACAAACCACTACAAGCAATACTGGACCATTTCTCCCCCAATACATCATAGCAACATTATTTGGGTACCTATATGGTATTAACATGCCATTCTCTGTCAACAAAAGTAGCACAAAATCATTCAAGTACCAGTTTTTAACTAAAACTTGGTGTGAATAAGATCCTCTGTCAGTACTTCATACCAATAATCAAAACCCCAAAACCTGACCCCAACTAGTTACCATAAGGTCAAATACTGTCCACAAAACCATAACAGAAATAGCACAAAATTATTCAAGTATCATTGTTTAACTAAAACTTGGTGTAAATAAGGTAATAAAAGCAAATTATCCTAGCCAATATGGGTTTTCAGGAAATATTGAGACGTCGCACTTCTGATCGACTCCTGAGGTACATTCTCAACTAGCATAGTTTGTTTACCTTCTATTCCTATGTGGTTCATTACTTGATTTCCTTTCAGCCTCAAAGTTTATGTTTGTCCTGGTCATATTATGCTTTTGGCAACCACTAGAAATGTAAAAGATTTTTTGTGAACTTGGGAAGAAAAGAACCAACTTTCATCAAAGAAATAAAAATAAGATCATGAGCAGAATAGTTGTTAGGGTACTGTCATTTATAGGACCATTTAACATTGGCTAGGCATTTCTTGGCTGCAACAATCACTGAGTTTGAAATAGGTAGAATAGAATGTATTTTTCTCACTTGGGAAAGTAATCAGTTACAGCAACTTCAATATTTTGTGTCTCTGAATATTTGCATAAATTCCTACCATCATCCATGAGCAGCACCACATAGCAGTTCACAGAGCAGAACATGAGGCAGTTAGCTACTGACAGAGCTTTTTGGCCAACACTCATAACACTGATCAACATTTCTCTAACTCAGACTACTTTACACTGATCAAATGTTCTAATGGAGGAGAGGAGGAATAGCTGAGGTGGCTACTCACATCTACTTCTGGTGGGTGCTGAGGTAGGACTTCTCGCAGTACTCGGAGGCGGAGTAGAGCTGCGGCCGCAGGTTCTTGAGCTCCTGCATCAAGCATGGCCACAACGCTCAGTTTATCTACCATAGACAGTTTAGCAGAAACAAAAGCAACACACACATGTCTATGAAGTATCTGAATTTTGCAACTTTATTGTGTCTGAAATAGCTTTACTCGATGGTGTACATGCAGATCTCAGTTTCAAACTGGAATAATTTACAAGCAGGTCTAGAGTACTGTCAAAATTCAGAATGGTGACTGAATTTAACTGACAAACACATATGACTGTGCCATTCTAAGATTAAAAGGAAGAACGAAGAACTTAATTAGATAAAGCAGTGTCATTTTTCCTAAGACAAGTATCAGCAAAGCATACACAAAAAGTATCCAAAGCAATAAGCACCAAAACATTACTACACACAAAATATCCAGTCTACTCACTGAAACCTTTGAATCTCAAACTGTCCCAACTTGACAAGTCAAGGGAAACTCAGCATTCACAAATTAGTTCAATTAAAGGCATTAATGCCGGTGAAACTATGTACTGGTTCAAGGACCAAAGAACACACATGGTGTGGTGCCGTTGGTCGTAATGAACACCACCTACAATGTCAGAGCCTAATCTCCCCAACCACATTGGTTGCAAAGGGCCAAGGCACCACCAAGAGGCACCAAGCCGAGGATCGGGAACTAAATTACCTCGCTGAAATCACTTCGAGACCACCCAAGAAGAAACGGAGAACTAATAAGAACCTAATGCGCTTTCCCCAACTAATAAAACCGATCAAGAAGCAGCAGCAGCGGCACGACGGGGCGGCGGCGGCGAGCTCCTGCTCCTAACCCTAGGTCGCCGCCCCGTGGGGGCATGGGGATGAACGGGGGAGAGAGGGAGGGAGGGACATAGACTAACCGTCGTCGATGAGCAGCAGCCGCGCGGGGAGGCTCGCGTCGCCGTCGAGGAGCGCGTCCGACGAGGCTAGCCGCCGTCCGTCCGTCCGTCGAGGAGCCCGTCCGTCGAGGAGCGCGGGGAGGCTCGCACCGCCGTCCGTCCAGGAGGTCGCGAGCTCGAGGGGGAGGAAGGGGAGAGGGAGGTGGCGGGGGCGCGTGGGCGGCTGCGGCGCAGTGGGTCGGGGCAGCGGCAGCGGCGGCGCGGTGGAGGGAGGGACGAGGGAAGGAGCGGCGCGGTGGATCGAGGGAGAGGGAACTAGCGAGGGGGAGAGGGAAGGGGGGACCATAACAGTATAGCAATGGCACAATACTAATGGTGCACCACCCCTCGGTGCGCCATAAGTACATCCATACTAATGGCGCACCTCACCGTGGTGCGCCATTAGTATTTTTTTTTATTTCTGCTGGAGCCAACAGGTTATCTTCCACCTGACCTGATCCACACCAAGTTCCCTCTACTAGCTCGACTGGTCAGCAGCCAGTTCTCACACCAGGAGGTCTTGGGTTCGATTCCCAGGCTCCACAAATTTTTTTTATGCATTTAAAATGTTGTTTGATACTTATTTGTGTTTAAATATGTTCAAACTTGTTTAAATCATAACAGTAATATTTTTTTATAAGACAGTAATAATTTTTTAAAAAATATCATCAAACAGTAATGCCGGTGGAGCGAGGGAGGGTGCGCGGGGTGCGGGGGGTCGGCGGCGGCGGTTGAGTAGGGGAGGGGTGCGGGGGGTCGGCGGCGGTGGTTGAGTAGGGGAATCGAGGGTGCGGGGGGTCGGCGGCGGCGGCCGGTGGACCGAGGGGTGCTCGGCTGCGAGGGGGACCGGATCTGGCGAGGTGGGATAGCGATCGAGATGGAGGGGGATAGAGATCGAGTGTCCATGAAATTTAAAAATATTCATGATAGTTCAAAAAGTGCCCATGAAATACAATCGAGAAATGAAGGCTACGATTTAAATACAATCGATCTTAGCTAGCTATCTGTTCACAATCTTCTTGCCCTTCTTTTTCGCAAATGGAGTTCTTCTGTGGAACGGACGTCCTTTAGGTAGGGTGGTCCTGCTTCTTCTTGTGGTGTATGCTGCTACTTCATCATCATCGTCATGTTCGATCCTCGGGCCGCCGTACTTGTCGAAGTCTTGCTCATTGGCTACTCCATCCATTTCGATGATCTTCCTTTTGCCTCTCCTCACGACAACACGACTGGGCTTTGACGGGTCGGTAATGAAGAAGCATTGGTCCACTTGGGAAGCCAGTACCCACGGTTCATTTTTCGCGGTGACGTTTGCGCCCGCGGTCTTGGATTTGGCTTCGGGTATAACCATGATGGTGAAATACCGGTCTTCTTTTAGGACGCTCTTGGCCCATCTGACACGGAACATCGGGACCTTCTCTCCAGCGTAGCTCAGCTCCCAGATCTCCTCGATCCTTCCATAGTATCTGTCCTTGTCATTACCGGTGTAGGATTCCATTGTTACCCCGGAGTTCTGATAACCATCGCTCTTCATGTCCTTGGCCTCGGTGTAGAATGTGTAGCCGTTGATATCGTACGCCTCATAGGTCATCAGGTTGTGCTCGGCGCCCTGTGACAAGGCGAATATGAGTTGTTCTTCCGCGAAAGAATCCTCATGTAAAGGGTACGACAGAAGCTTCTGCTTGAACCAACGCATGAAACATGAGTTGTGCTCTTTGAGTATATCTCCGTCCATCCTCTGTTGGCCTCGGTCATTGTACATCTTCTTAATAAAGGTTTTGTGCTCTACCACCCAAGGATCGACCACGTCTATGTGTTGTAGCGCGACTAGGTTTGCTCTTTCAAAGTCGGCGAGTCGACCCTTGAAGTCGACATGCATTTTGCGGCGACCCTCACGGTGACCCCATCCAGCGAGCCTGCCGAGGTGCCTGTTGACGGGCAGACCAACGGGGTTCTCGATGCCTAAATAATTCGTGCAGTAGGAGATGCACTCTTTGGTCAGAAAGCCCCTGGCTATGCTTCCCTCTGGACGTGACATGTTGCGAACGTATCCTTTGATGACACCATTCATCCTTTCGAACGGCATCATGCTGTGCAGGAACGTCGGCCCGAGTTGGATGGTATCGTCCACGATATGGACCAGCAGATGCACCATAACGTCGAAGAATGCGGGTGGGAAGTACATCTCAAGCTCGCATAGTATCACCACGATCTCTTCCTGTAGCCTTCTGAGTTGCCTCACGCCAACAGACTTCCGAGAGATGACGTCGAAAAAGTTTCATAGGCCAAATAGGGTTTCACGGACGTGCGCGTCCATGATCCCACGGATTGCAACTGGAAGTATCTGCATCATCAGCACGTGACAGTCGTGAGACTTCATCCCGCTGAACTTCAGCTTCGCTGGGTCTAGGTATCTGCTTATCTTCCCCGCGTAACCGTAAGGAAGTTTTACTCCTACGAGGCAGGTGAAAAACTGCTCGATCTCCTCCTGACTTAGAGTGAAGCACGCGGGAGGGTAGTCGTTTCCGGTCTTCTTGGCCTTTTTGCCTTTGCGACGACTCTCCGTGTCCTGCTTCGCCTCATCATCATCATCATCATCATCATCATCATCATATATAGCGTGAAGCTCCTGCCTGATGCCCATTGATTTCAAGTCTGCCCTTGCTTTCGACCCATCTTTGGTCCTCTCTGGCATGTTGAGCAGGGTACCAAGCAGACTCCCGCACACGTTCTTCGTGATATGCATGACATCAAGGCTGTGAGGCACACGGTGGATCTTCCAGTATGGCAAGTCCCAGAAAATAGACCTCGTTTTCCATACCTTCAGCAGCGGCTCTGGCGCCTTTCGCTTCTTTCCCGGCTCTGGCGCCTTTTGCTTCTTTCCTGGTAGTGGGCAGTCTTTCCAATTTTTCAACAGCTCGTCTATTTTCTCGCCGCTCCTCGTACGCGGGCGTCCTCGGGGTTCGGTTTCACCATCGAACAAATCCTTGCGTTTTCTCCACGGGTCATCGTCGCGAAGCCACCTTCGATGTCCCATGAACACGGTTTTCGAAGACCGGGATCTCTATCTAGCTGGCGATACGTTGTGTCATCCATGCACCTGACGCATCCAGAAAATCCGTGGACCACCTGCCCCGCGACATATCCGTAACCGAGATAGTCGTGCACCGTCGTGAGCAGCGCGGCTCTCATAGGGAAATATTCTTTCTCTGCGGCGTCCCACGTATTGGCTGGCGTTTTCCACAGCGTGTCAAGCTCCTCTTTCAGCAGCCCCAGATACAGATTGATGTCGTTCCCTGGTTGTTTCGGTCCTTCAATTAGCATACTCATGTGAATGTACTTCCTCTTCATGCACAACCAGGGGGGAAGGTTGTACATCCACACAAACACAGGTCAGGTGCTATGTGTGCTTCTCTGGCTGCCAAACGGATTGACTCCATCGGTGCTCGCGCCGAGCACGATGTTCCTTGGATCGTTCCCAAATTCTGGGTCTTCGAAGTTCAACGCTTGCCACTGGCTCGCATCCTTAGGGTGACTCAGCATCTTGTCTTTTTTATCTATCTCCGGATCATTTGCGTCATCTTCTCGCTTCTTCTCTTCCCTATCTGCGTGCCAAAGCAGGAGCTTTGCTACCTTAGGGTCCACGAAATACCGCTGCAGACGAGGAGTGATCGGAAAGTACCACACCACTCTTTGAGGAGCTTTCTTCCTCTTCTTGTATCGAGTGATGCCGCACACCGAACATATGGTAGACTCCGCGTGCTCGTCCCGATAAATGATGCAATTGTTCACGCACACATGGTATTTCACGTGCGGTAAATCCAGAGGACACACGATTTTCTTCGCCTCCTCCAAACTGGTCGGCCACTTGTTCCCCTTGGGAAGACGTTTGTGCCAGAATGACATGTTCTCGTCGAAGCATGCGTCGGTCATTTTGTGTTTTACCTTCATCTCCAGAGCCATGAGCGTTACTTTCAGGCGGGTATCCTCGGGCCTGCATCCTTCATACAATGGAGTAACCGCGTCTAACTCAAGTTGATCCATCTTGGCTTTCTCTCGGGCGGCAGCTCTTGCGTTATCCGTCTGCTTGAGAAGCAGCTCTTGAATATGAGGGTACTGCACCCAGCCCATCGATGGTCCAGCGTCGTCTGCTCCGCCGGCATCATCATCTTCATGATCATGCCCGTCGTCTGCTCCGGCATCTTCCTCATCATCATGTCCTGCATCTTCTACATGATGACTGTGTACAGCATCACCGTCGTGATCATCTCCTGGGGATTCTTCGTCTTCTCGCCAGCCCGAGCCGCGGTGGTTGTCTTGCTGCCCTTCCTCATTTCTTGCCCGGCCCCATGGACGACTTCGTAGTCATCTTCATCACCTTGCCACCGATAGCCATCCATGAAACCACGCAAGAGCAGGTGGTCCCGCACCTGCCCGGACTCCGGGTCCACAATAAGGCTCTTCAGCTTGCATCTTCGACATGGACATCTTATCTCCGTCTCGTTCTTTTGAAGCATCTCGGGCTTCGCAGACCTCAAAAACCTATTCACGATACCTTCGGTCATCGTGCGGACCATGGTCGCCTACGGGTAGAGCAAAACGATATTTTAGAACCAAGAAAAAATTTGGCATGACTTTCCCTAAAAATAGGACCAAAAAGAATGCTTAATGCCAAAATTCTCGCCGAAACGGAAATGAATCAACATTTCGGCAAAATATTGGCAACTATCGCATTTCAAATACCGGTACACCTCCAAACACAAACACATATGCAACACCACAAATATATGCAACACCAAGAACATACATAGATCTAGCTAGGCCATAAAAAGTGCATGTGCACATTGTTGTAGGGAGAACAACATAAATATAGCTTCCCCCCTTACTTACCTATAAAAACAAAGTAATTTAACCACTTAAATTGAATGAATCTATGGTGGAAATGAGGTGAAAAAGAGGAGGCACCCGAGACAAGGAGGAGGTGGAGATAATGAAGTGGGGAGAAAGTGAGTGTGGGTAGGAGAGGCTGTCCAAAATATCTTGTTGCTGCCCACTTACTAATGGCGCACCAACTCTAAATGCGTCATTAGTAATCCAGGTTACTAATGGCGCACCTTCTGGTGGTGTGCCATTAGTAGTTTTGCAAAAAAAACATACTAATGGCGCGCCATTACTAGTTTAAACTAGTAATGGCTAAACTAGTAATGGCGCACGGTCGAACAGTGCGCCATTAGTAGTTTTGCAAAAAAAGGAATAAAAAATATAATAAAAAAACAACATTAGTGGCGCACTTTCCGACAGGTGCGCCATTACTAGTTACAACTAGTAATGGCGCACTGTGTCTGGATGCGCCATTAGTATGTTTGGACAGGCGCACTAGTTCAAAAAAAATTGATACTAATGGCGCACCCTGGGCCAGGTGCGCCATTAGTAGTTTCAGCTCTAATGGCGTATCAGAAGGTGGTGCGCCATTGGTGTCAATCCCATCTATAGCCCTTTTTCTAGTAGTGGAGATAAAGAGCGCACCCCGACGCCCGCCACCCCGGCGCCGGCGGCCACCCCCCGCCGCCTCCCACCCGGGAACGGTGTCCACCAATCCGCCGCTCGTCGCTTTCCGGCCGCGGCAACCACCCTTTCGGTGCGCCTTACCGTGACGCGAGGTTTCAACCACGTCCCATACGTCCGCGGCTTCTCCTTCATCTCAGGCTGGTTTCTTGGCTTCTTGGTTGGTTGCTGCCTGTTGCTTTTGCTTCCTTTCTTTCATGCTTGCCGTTCTCCTCCCTTGATGCATTTAGTTGTTGTGTTTCTCCATAGTCTGTTGTCTTTTCTGCCCCATGGAAGGCGTACGGTTTCAGGATGCTATGCTTTCGAAGTATGGTTGCGCCACTGTTGAGGCTATTGCAGGGCGGCGCCGCCCCGCCGGCGTGATGGTCGTCGTTCTAAATGACGGTGTTCTCCTTTCACCGGATTTCTTCGCCTCTCTCCTGGTCCACTGGTTCGGGGGGTTCGCCAACGGCTACGTTGTTAGGCTGTGTCAGCCAGGTTGTTTTTTCTTCCTCGTCGCGCATGCATGCATCGCCAAGGAGATTGTTCTCCGCGATTGCTGGACGTCCGGTTTGCTGCGTGTCAGGATGACCCTTTCCAGCTTGTCTCCTTCTGCCCCTTCCTTGTCTCTTCCGTGTGTTCGTTCTTCTGCGTGAACCGCTAATGCTGCTTTGCCTTCTCTTCTGGGACCCCCACCCCATGCACGACACTCGTGCCCAGGATTCCGGGGTTTCTACGTCGACCTGGCAAATCTCTGCGCTCTCTATGCAGCTCGCGGGCAGCCATAATCAAGTACCTGGCGGTTTAGATCCCCCAAATCCATCTGCCCTGGTGACGCAGCAGGCCCAGGGCCTACTGGGGGATGATCGGATGTTAAGTTATTAAGATGTTATCTTTATCTTTCTGGATCTTTCTGTTACCCTGTGTGGCATCTACCTTGCCTCCTTTTACTTTACTTCTGCATCTTGCGCCTAGCTTTGCTTTTTTCTTCGTTTTTGCACAGGCAGTTTTCTCACCTTGATCCATGAAACTTCTTAACTGGAATGTACGAGGCCTAGGTGATGAGAACAAGTGTGCTTTGGTTCGTGATGTTCTAACCTCCTGTCGACCTAGCATTGTCTGTTTTCAGGAAACAAAGCTGGAAACTGCCCCAATTTTGAAGTTGCGGAGTTTTCTTCCTCCACACCTCAACAACCATGCGTTCATGCCTTCTGTCGGCCCCTCGGGGGGCCTCTTGGTTGCTTGGGACGCTTCTGCTCTCTCAGGACAAATCGTTGCAACCCACAGATACCATGTCACCGTCAAGTTCTCATCAACGTCATCTGCTTCGGTTTTCGTGATCACTACTGTGTACGCTCCTTGAGCCCACCAGGAGAGTCAGCTATTCTTCGATGAGTTGGACATCGTTTCTAGCCTGCTATCTGAACCATGGGCTATCCTTGGCGACTTCAACATGTACCGGTTCGTGGAGGAAAAGTCGCGTGGTAGAGTCAACTGGGCGATGATGGACAAGTTTAATGGTTGGATCCGATCTCTTGGGCTTGATGATGTCGATGTTTGCAACCGCAGATACACCTGGTCGAACAAGCGTGCGGACCCGACCTTGGTTCGGTTGGATCATGTGCTCATAAATGCTGGTTGGCTACTATCCTTCTCCCCAACGTCTGCTTCTGTCGTGCCTTCTGTCACCTCCGATCATGTGCCTATCTTGGTTCAGTTTGGTACCACTCAGGCCAGGAGCAACTTTTTTAGAATGGAAAATCAGTGGCTGCTGATGGAGGAAACACGGTTCATCATTCTTAATAGTTGGCATCAAGGCACCAGGCCGATCCACTCAGCTGCCTCTCTTATCAACCTCAAGTTCAGACGAATTCGGGCTGCCATTAGACAGTGGAAAAGGAACCATGCCAGCTTGGACCTGCTCTCTTCAAATAACAAGGCAGTGGTTACCTACCTCGATGCAGTCGAAGAGCGGAGGTCCTTATCTCAGCTTGAACAGGCCCTGAGGATGTTTGCACAGCAGAAGGCAGAGCAGCTTGTGCTATGGCAAACCGAGTTCTGGCAACGGCGGGCAAAACTGCGTTGGTGTGTCTCCGGAGATGAGAATTGCAACTTCTTCCACGCTACTGCCAATAGTCATGCACAACGGAACGAGGTCAGGGTGCTCGTTAGGGATGGTGTCGAATTTTTTGACGATCAGCAGAAGCTCAAGTTGGCCACTGACTACTTTTCTGCTCTTCTAGGCCAGCCCCCTTCTTCTATGCCCACAGTTCAGCTTAGCCGGCTGTATGCACCCGACGATCTTTCATGTCTAGAGAGGGAGTTCACTTGGGAAGAATTTGTTGATGCTATCAACCACTCGCCGAACAACCGCAGCCCTGGTCCGGACGGCTTCACCAAGGAATTCTATAAAGCTTTCGTTGGTGCCATCAAGATGGACCTCCAGCTTTTCTTCTCTCAGCTTTACCAGAACCAGTTAGATCTGAAGGGCATAAACGTGGCTCACATTTCCCTCCTGCCCAAAAAGGATACACCGCTCGAGCTAAGGGATTTTCGGCCGATCTCTATTGTTCACAGTCTGCCAAAGCTTGCCAGCAAAGTGCTGACTAGGAGGCTTCAAGTCCACATCCCTAACCTAGTGCACAGCTTGCAATCCGGGTTCATCAAAGGACGTGCCATTGTGGAGAACTTTGCCATGGCTGCTGATATGATACAAACAGCTCATAAGAGAAAGTTACCTATGGTGGCTCTTAAGTTGGATTTTCAAAAGGCCTTTGACACGGTCAGCTGGCCTTGCCTCTTCAACATTCTTACTGCTAGAGGCTTTCCTCAACACTGGATGAGTTGGCTAGAATCCCTACTATCTACGGCAACTTCCAGAGTTATGTTGAATGGGGAATTGGGGGACTTCTTCACCACTAGGAGAGGTTTCTGACAGGGCTATTCTATTTCACCGCATCTCTTCATTCTTGTGGCTGATGTTCTGCAACGGCTATGCTGCTCAGCTTTTCAAGACGGCCACCTAATTCATCCGCTTGGCTCTGATAGAATGTTGCCTGTGCTGCAGTATGTCGACGACACATTGATCCTGTTCCATGGCAGCGTTGAGCAAGCGCTTATCATCAAACAGATTTTGTCTGACTTCTCCGATTTCTCCGGGCTAAGGATTAATTACCATAAGAGCGCCTTCATTCCTATCTGCATGGATAGCTCTGTCACAGACGAGGTTGTCAGTTTGTTTGGCTTCCCAGCTTCAAGTTTTCCATGTACTTACCTTGGCCTACCTCTTTCTTTGCACAAGATCAAACACGACATGCTACTACCGGTCATACACAAGGTGGACAAAAGGTTATCCGGTTGGTTGGCTACTCTCCTGTCTTGGGGGAGGGGGCGGCTCACTCTCATCAACTCAGTCTTGGCCAGCATCTCCAGCTATTTCATGTCATGTTTCTGCTGGCCTAAGGAATCCCTACAGAAGTTAGAGGGACTGTTGAGGTCCTTCTTGTGGCAAGGCACGAACGCCGTTAAGGGTGGTCAGTGCCTAGTAGCTTGGCACTTTGTCTCCATGCCGCGCTATGCTGGAGGTTTAGGCGTACGCGATCTGCCTGCGCACAACCAAGCTCTGCTTGCCAAGTTTGCTGCTCGAGTTCTACAGCACTACGATGCTCCCTGTTATCAATGGTTCGCTCAACAATACTGCCACAATCAGCTGCCCTTACGGCCATGCTATCGGGACACAGCTATCTGGAAAGGTTTCAAGCAGTTCGCCGGTCTGATTATCAACTCTTCCAGGTGCTCCTTGGGATCAGGGGACCTGATCTCGTTCTGGCATGATACCTGGCTGCCGGTGGGGCGGCTATGCTTTGCCTTGCCTTCTTTGTACACGTTTGCCACCGACCGAGCTTGCTCTGTGGCCTCTCGGTTCTCTCTTGCAACTTGGCAAATCCAACTGCACCCGAACCTGTCCTTCGCAGCCACCCAAGAACTGCAGCTGCTTCTTTCCCTCTTGCCTACAGTTGCGCATGTCTCTCGGAGCCCGGATGTCCGGATCTCTGCCATACATAACAAGCCTGTCCGTGCTGCTCACATCTATGAGCTACTCACTTTCAGAGGTATTTATTGTGATTACGACGCATGGATCTGGGACAAGATCATTCCCCTCAAGCACCGCGTCTTCCTTTGGCTTCTGTTCTGGGGGCGGCTCAATACCCGAGATAACATGATGAGGACACATTGGACGTCCATCGTTGCACACCAAGACTGCGATATCTGCCCCGCTGCTGAATCCGCTATGCATTTGGTGTTGCGCTGCTCCCCGGCTACGATTATTTGGCGTCTGTTTGCTCTCGATAACCTTGCTTCCAGCTCCTCTGACATCGTCAGCTTCATGCAGCGGGCTCAGCAACGATGGCCAGCATCCAGCAAGTTCAACATCCTCTTTGCTGCCGCTGTTGTTACTGCTTGGCACGCTTGCAATGACAGGATTTTCAACTACAAGCAGTGGTCATCATCATACATAAAACAGTACGTCGCGCAGTTACTCCGGTTATGGAAGCATAGATGCCACAATTAAGATGATCAGCATGCTATTGACGCCTGATTATTTTTTCTAGTTTAGCACACCTTCTCTCCCTTCTTCTTAAGCTGGCAGCTTATGGCCAGGGCACCTTACGTGTCAAATATAAGCTTCATGTAATTGACCTTTGGTCCCCAGGCTTGGCCTGTTTTGAAATATAAGGTAGAAAGCTATCTACCTTCTTTTAAAAAAAAGGTACGATTCGTTGTGCACGAACACCATCGCGGTAGCCAGGGGAGCCCCGTCGTTGGCGGATCCCTGCCGCCTTCGCCGCCTCGCACAAGGGCTCCTCACTCACATCTAGGGCTACAAACGAGTCGAGCTTGAGCGAGTTGGAGTTCGCTCAGCTCAACTCATATGAAAATTTGAGCGAGCTCAAACTGAGTGAAGCTCATGATCGAGCTGTAGAACATGACTCGTGCTCAGCTTGTAACGATCTCGAGCTAATCTTGAGCTAGTTTCGAGTTAAATGTGATGGTAAAAATTTATAAATCTATGGATGTAAAACAAAAAAATTAAGGTGAATATGCTGGGAACCTTTGCCAAAAAATAGGATATTTAACACATAGTCGACCAACTACCATAATTATGCCTAAATCTTCTCTGCACTTAATTAAATTTTCATGTTCGTTGATAAATAAAATGAAGAAAAAATATGGACAACATATATGGCAATAAATTATCTTATTTTCATTTAATATATGATATGATCATTTAACATAATGATATTCTGTCGAGTTATCAAGCTAAAATCGAGCGAGCCAACATTGGCTCAAGATCGGCTCATTTCTCAGTCGAGCTATGTAAAGTGTTGAAACTCAGCTCGTTTCTTTTCGAGTCGATCTCGAGTCGAGTCAAAAAATAAGTCAATCTTGAACGGCTCATGAGCCTAGAGCTTTTCTTGCAGCCCTACTCGCATCCACCGGCGCAGGTCGTACTTTGATCTTCCTCACCTTCCCACCAAGTCTCGTACCAAGAGGACACCAGGCGCCACTTGAGTTCAGTCTTGGTTCTGAGCACCGCTGAGCCCTTCCGCTGATCCAAGACCTCACCTCGGAGCATGGAGCTGTGCCGTCGGTAGGCATGCACGTAACTTTTTATTCTTGTATAATTATGATTATTCGAACTCAGGCATGTGTGTGTTGCTCTCAATTTCTTGCTGCCTGACCGGGACAAATTGGAGGATGTAGTGAAACTCTGCATGACAAAAGATAGATGGTGGAGGAGCTGACGAAGCCCCTGACTGCAGAAGAGTCAGCGCTGCTGGCAACGACGAGTGAGTGCGGTTGGTCGAGGCCCCAGCCGCCAATAATGCTAAACATACAAAGAGTTATATGCAATTAATGCTGACTAGGATTTTCTCCATCTACTAATCAATCATAAACTCCCCCCCCCCCTGATTTTCAGGGAGTGGGCCGCCTCCCCACCTATTGACCAACAAAATTAGAGTTTGTCTAATTCACATCTAGATGTTTTCTAAGGATGTCACATCTAATCTCCCACAAATAACGTAGCAACAAGGAACGAAAAAAAAATGAGATAAAAAAAACAGACCACAAACATAGTTATGTCACATCTAGATGTGTCCTAGACAGACCCATAAAATTAACCCTCTTTGTAAAACCTTGTAAGGCTGGTCACAATGGGGAGGAACTTGGGAGTAACATCACAAACTTCAATACAACTTTGCTTATGTGGCACATATTTAATGAAAAGAGAGGTGCTTGTGGTAACTAGCTAAGTTACCGGAACATCACATACTTCAAGAAACAATGAGTCTATAACCTAATAAATACATCGTTGCATGACACTACATAGATGTTCCTACCCACTATGGAGGTAGTAACATAGTCTAGGAAAGTGTGTAAGTTACTAGCTTATGTTTTTGCCCATTGTGACCAGCCTAACTCGTTTGTACGTGTAGCATTACTCCCCCAGCCGCATGCCAACACTGACACTGCACTCCTCAGGTGATCGCAGATACAGTCCCACCCTTTTTGGAGTACGTTGCCAAAAGCGCAATTTTAATTGCACTCTCGCTTTTTTTTAATGATGGCAAGGACTTCCTTCCCCCTCGTGGGAAAAGGCTTAGGATCATGCTGGAGAGTTACGTTCAGACACTGATAGAGGATAGTCCGAAGGTTTCCCCAGTGATGCCTCGATGGATGGTCAAAGCACCGGAGAGGCGGAGAGGCAAATCCTTGACCTCGTGATGGATGGTTTTGTCGCGAGGTTGAACACAATGATTATACGCTTCGGCTTGCAAGAGATCCAGAAGCATCTACTGGCGATGCCGCTTGCCAAAGATCACGTGCTACAGGCGATCTGCGCGACTACATCTTCCTGGGCTGCTCAGTACAAAGGTGTAAGACAATAGGCTTTGGGGGGAACCGGCACAACCCTCTAGGGGTGGCATATCATATATATATATATAATGAGGTGATATACAACGTTACAATATACACATGTAAATACAGTCTAACACCCTCCCTCAATCTTAGCCACTTTCTAATGAATCTATAAGGGTAAGATTGCGCCTGCAAGTCTCAAACTGTGGCAAAGGCAATGGTTTGGTGAAGATGTCAGCAAGTTGATCCTTGGAAGAAATAAACTTGATCTGTAGTTGCTTCTGAGAGACACGTTCACGCACAAAGTGATAGTCAACTTCAATGTGTTTCGTTCGGGCATGGAATACCGGATTTGCAGAAAGGTATGTAGCACCGATGTTATCACACCAAAGAACAGGAGGCTGTGATTGGGATATACTTAACTCCTGAAGCAAGGACTGTACCCAGATAATCTCTGATGTGGCATTGGCCACAGCCTTATACTCAGCCTCAGTACTGCTACGCGAGACAGTAGCCTGTTTCCGAGCACTCCAGGCAATCAGGTTAGAGCCAAAGAAGATAGCATAACCCCCCGTGGATCGCCTGTCATCCGGATTGCCAGCCCAGTCTGCATCAGAATATGCTGAAAGACAACCAGAGTCAGATGGCCGAATATGCAAACCATGAGCGACCGTGAAACGAATATAGCGCAAAATTCGCTTAACAGCAGACCAATGAGTGTCACGGGGTGACTGCAGATACTGGCAGACTCGGTTAACAGCATAGGAAATGTCTGGTCGCGTGATCGTCAAGTACTGGAGCCCACCAACAATACTCCGGTACTCGGTCGCATCAGAAGAAGAAAGAAGCACACCATCAACAGCATTGAGCTTATCAGTGGTAGACATGGGTGTAGTCGTCGGTTTACACTTAAGCATCCCAGCTCGCTGCAACAAATCCAGAGAGTACTTATTCTGCGTCATAACAAGGCCAGCAGCACGAGAAGTAACCTCCACACCAAGAAAGTAATGAAGCTTCCCAAGGTCCTTGACCGCAAAATCAGCACCAAGTGAGCGAACAAGCGCAGTAGCAGCCGACTGAGAGGAACTGACCAAAATGATATCATCTACATAGACCAACAAGTACATAGTAACCTCAGGCCTTTGAAGAAGAAACAATGAGGAGTCAGCAGTTGATGATGCAAAACCATGAGCACGAAGAGCCATTGCAAGACGAGCATGCCAAGCACGAGGAGCCTGCTTCAGACCATAAATTGCCTTGGACAGACGACAGAGATGATCAGGGCGATCCGGATCAGAGAAACCCGGAGGCTGGCGCATGTAAACCTCCTCCGCCAAGACACCATGAAGAAAAGCATTTTGAACATCAAGCTGACGAAGAAACCAACCTCGAGTAACAGCCAGAGAGAGAAGAAGTCTGATGGTAGTAGGCTTGACCACTGGACTGAAGGTGTCTTCATAGTCAAGTCCAAAACGCTGTCGAAATCCACGAGCAACCAGACGAGCCTTATAGCGCTCAATGGACCCATCAGAATGCCTCTTCACTTTGAAAACCCATTTGGAATCAATGACATTTACCCGTGATTGTGGAGGAACAAGAGTCCATGTCTGATTGCGAAGAAGCGCTTGATACTCCTGCTCCATTGCCTCTCTCCAATGAGGAATGCGCATAGCAGCTTGATACGTGCGTGGCTCAGAGGATGGATCTGCGAGAGCAGCAGACATGCACGCCGCTAACCAAGCAACTGTGCCATCGTGACGTTGCTTAGGCTGAAAAATGCCACTCCGACTGCGCGTATGTGGACGTAGAGCAGCAACAGGAGCCGGTGGAGGCGAAGGTGACGGAGACGTGACGGTCGCCGGAGATGCAGGAATCACCTCAGGCGAGCTCGGGACAGACGACTCCGGGCTGCATGGCGAAGACTGGCCCGACGACAGGGGCTCAGAGGCCATGGGCGAACCGAGGGTGGGCGAGGCCAGCTCCGGTGACACCGGCCCAGACGGCCTTGGCGAGGCAAGAGCAGGCGAGGCCGGCCCTGGTGAGAAGGGCCCAGACACCCTGGGCGAGGCAGGGGCGGGCGAGGCCAGGCCTGGTGATGACTGCCCCGACGCCCTGGGCGAGACGGGGACCGAGGAGGCCGGCCCAGTCGGCGGGGTTGCAAGGCGCGACGATGGCGAAGGCAGCCCAGAAGCCAGAGGCAACCGGGCCAGGACGTCGAGCGGCCGTGCATGAGCACAGAAACCGAGGCCATGCAGGGGCGCCATGTGCTCCTCATGCACAACAGAAGGTGCTGAGGATGAAGGCGATGGCGACGAAGAAGAAGATGGCGCTTCCAGAATCTCCAAACGAGCCCCACGACCAGTGCCTGCACCATGGTTAGGCAACAATAGAGGAGAATATGCAACATCATCAAATTGGTCAGAAGCAACAGAGGATGAATGCATGACAGGTGGCTCGGTAGTGGACACAGGGAGTTTGGCAAAGGGAAAAACATGCTCATCAAACACAACATCCCGAGAGATGTAGACACGATTAGTGGGAACATGAAGACATTTGTATCCTTTATGAAAAGAGCTATAACCAAGAAAAACACACTTCTTGGAACGAAACTCGAGCTTACGCTTGTTATATGGACGGAGATGGGGCCAGCAAGCACACCCAAACACCTTGAGAAAGGTGTAGTCCGGTTGTTCATTAAGGAGAACTTCAATGGGAGTCTTCGTATTCAAAACACGAGTGGGAGTACGATTGATGAGAAAACATGCAGTGGTGAAAGCATCACTCCAAAAACGAAACGGAACAGATGCATGGGCCAAAAGAGTCAGACCAGCTTCAACAATGTGACGATGCTTACGTTCTACTGAACCATTCTGCTGATGTGTATGTGGACATGCTAAACGGTGAGTGATACCAAGCGACTGAAAGAAGGAGTTGAGGTTGCGATACTCGCCACCCCAGTCCGACTGAACATGAACAATTTTGTGCTTGAGAAGGCGTTCAACATGTTTTTGGAACTGAACAAAAATGTCAAACACATCAGATTTACGTTTGATAAGATAAAGCCAGGTAAAGCGGCTGTAAGCATCAACAAAACTGATATAATAATTATGACCACTAACAGAAGTCTGAGCAGGACCCCATACATCTGAAAACACAAGTTCTAAAGGATGTTTCACCTCACGACTGGACTCCGAAAAAGGAAGTTGATGACTCTTCCCCTGCTGACAAGCATCACACACTGCTACATCTTTATTACTAGACACACTAGGAAGCTCATGACGACGCAAAACATGCCGGACAATAGGTGTGGCCGGGTGACCAAGACGAGCATGCCACTGTGACGGAGATACCCGAACTCCACTGAAGACGCGAGCAACACCAGGATGCTCCAGACGATAGAGACCTTGGCAGAGCCGCCCACTAAGAAGAATGTCCCTCGTGCCCCGATCCTTAATAAAAAGATCAAAAGGATGGAATTCACAAAGCACATTATTATCACGAGTGAGTTTAGGAACTGAAAGAAGATTACGTGTCACAGATGGAACTCGAAGAACATTGCGAAGTTGAAGACTCCTATTGGCATGTCTAGTGAGAAGTGATGCTTGACCAATATGAGAGATGTGCATACCTGCTCCTTTGGCGGTGTGGATCTTGTCGGAGCCATGGTAGGGTTCACGAGTGTGAAGCTTCCCCATCTCACTGGTCAGGTGCTATGTCGCCCCAGAGTCCATGTACCAGTGGGGATCAATGGAGTAGGACTGAGTGTGTCCCTGTGGCTTCTGCGGCGGCGGACGATCAGCCATGGCGACCTGACGAGCAAAGTTGCGTGTATCCTTCCCGTCATTGCCAAGACCAAGAAAACCCCGCTGGAAGCGCTTGTGACACTTCGAGGCCCAGTGCCCATCGCGACCACAAAGCTGGCACACACGTGGACCGCCAGCCCCTGGTAGAGTCGCAGTAAGAGGAGGGGCCGAGGCGGGTGGTGGTGACTGCCCCAAAGAAGCCCTGGATGAAGCAGAGGAGCGACCACCCTTGGTGGCGGCGTTTGCCGAGAGGGCGTCGTTGCCCCTGGATCGGCGCGTCTCGACTCGTTGCTCAGTAAGCAGGAGGCGTGAAAAGACCTCGTGTGCTGGCATGGGCGTGGAGTTGCCCCTCTCATTGATGATCTCGACTAGGGCGTCATACTCCTCATCAAGACCATTGAAAATAAACGAGTTGAACTCGGAGTCGGTGAGGGGCTGTCCAATGGAGGCCAGCGTGTCGGCGAGACTCTTGACTTTGTTGTAGAACTCAGTGGCGGTGGAGTCAAGCTTCTGACACTCCCCAAGTTGGCGACGGAGCCCAGATACACGAGCCTGCGACTGTGCCGCAAACGAGCGCTCAAGAATAGTCCATGCCTCGTGGGACGTCTTGGCGAAGACAACAAGCCCAACAACGGCCGGAGAGAGCGACCCCTGGATGGAGGAGAGGTTCGCCTGATCCTGCCCTGTCCAGACACGGTGAGCCGGATTATAGACCGGACCATGCACGCTGTCAACCAGCGCAGGAGGGCAAGGGAGAGAGCCGTCGACATAGCCAAGCAGGTAGTGACTCCCAAGAAGCGGAAGAACCTGCGCGCGCCAGAAGATGTAATTGTCCGACGACAACTTGATGGTGATGAGATGGCCGAAGTGAAACGGCGGCGGCGGCTGCGATCCCATCGAGGAGACTGGCTGAGGTGAGAACACCGTGGAGACAGTCGGAGGGGCAGCCGGCGCAGTGACAGAGGGCGCGATGGCCGCGGTTGACGCCGCGAAGCCTGCCAGCGCGACGTCCTCCGCCACCAGCGGCGCAGTGGCCGATGGCGCGACAGCCGCGGTTGACGGGGCGGCGGTGGTGTGGGCCACAAGCGCCTGCCCGGGCGAAGTAGCAGCCGGCGGGAGCGCGAAGAGGGAGCCGACGCTCCGTCTCCCGATCGGCGCCGGAAGGGAGGCGGCATCCAGCGGCCTCGAGAGAAGTGCCGCGAGGGAGGCCGGCAGAAAACCGGTGGCGGTGGAGCCGGACGCAGCGGCGGACGTCATGGCAGTCGGGCGACGGCGGCGGCGGGCGCGGCGGCGGCGGCGGTGGCGGCGGCGGCGGCGGCGGCGGTTTAGGGTTTTTAGGCGGAAGCGGACGTAACCTAGCGTGATACCATGTAAGACAATATGCTTTGGGGGGAACCGGCACAACCCTCTAGGGGTGGCCTATCACATATATATATAATGAGGTGATATACAACGTTACAATATACACATGTAAATACAGTCTAACAAAAGGGATCAGCTCCGGCCAAAGTACAGAGGTTGATGTCCCTTCTTGAGGGACTGTCAAAGAGCCTAGAAGGCAAGGCGGCCACAACAAATGAACTGGGTGAGGATACTATGAAACTTGTCAATGAAGGAACTCACCCTTTGGTGCAGCAGGTTAAGGATGTATGCTCGAAGGCGGCAGAAAGCATGGATGTTTCTAAGCCAGGAGGGTCCCGCCTTGGAGAAGCAGCTCTCACGGATGGCCAGCCTTCAAAAGGACCAAGAGCAAGAGGTTGAGAAGCTCAAAGCGCTGGCGGCAGAGGCGCGGAAGAAGGCGGGAGAGACTTGTGGCGCAGCGGCAGAGCCGGCGCTGACCGCGTCCGATTCCGATCTTGATGACGCGGCGACGTGCATGATGCACATGGCCGTTCCATGGCTTGGACAACGTTAGCTTGGACGTGGCATGGAATGACCACGTGCACGGTGCACATCGCCGCGTCTTCACGATCGGACACGGTCGGCGCCGGCTCCGAGTTGCGCCACGAGTCTCTTCCACCTTCTTCCGCGCCTCTACCATTAGTGCTTTGAGCTTCTTGACGTCTTGCTCTTCATCCTTTTGAAGGCCGTCCATCTGTGAGAGTTGCTTCTCCAAGGCGGGGCCCTGCTGACTAAAAAGATCTGTGCTTTCTATCGCCTTCGAGCATGCGTCCTTAAGCTGCCGCGCCAAAAGGGAGAATTTTGTTGTCGACAAGTTTCAGAGTTTCCTTGCTCAGGTGGCCGCCTTGCATTCTAGGCTCTTCCATGGTCCCTCGAGAACAGACATCAACCTTTGTGGTTCGGCCGGAGCAGATCCCTTGTACTGTGCAGCCCAGGAAGATGTGGTCGTGTTGATCGCCTCCAGCATGCGATCTTTGGCAAGCGGCTTCGCCAGTAGATGCTTCTGGATCTCTTGCAAGCAGAATTGTATAATCGTTGCATTTAGCCTTACGTCGAAACCATCCACCGGGAGGTCCAGGATTCGCCTCTCCGATTCTTTGATGATCTGCCGAGGCATCATAGGCAGAAGCTTTGGACTATCCCCTGTTAGTGTCTGAACGTAACCTTCCTACATGATCCTAAGCCTTTTACCACGAGGGAAAAGGAAGCCCTAACCATCACTAAATAAAGAAAGCGAGAACACAATTAGAATTGTGGTTTTGGCAATGTACTCTATACAAAAACGGGTGGGACGGTGTGTGCGTCTGGCCTGAAGATGGAGATCCAGAAGAAGGGCGGCGGAGGTGGCAGGGAACCGTCAACGACGGGGCTCCCCCAGCTGTTGCGGCGGAGTTCGCGCCCGCCGCGTCGTGCTTCTGAAGTGTTCTCTCGAGGAAAGGCAGGATCACTCTTGCGCGTTCTGGAGCTGCTCCCGTCCCTCAACTGCTTCTTGCGGCCTATGTTTCCCTGATGTAAAAACATGCAACTACGTGAGCAAACAACGTGGTAAAGAATAAAGAAGGGGTGACGGCTATTCATGCATGCGTGCAGCTGCCCCATCCCGAATCGCATGCACATGGATACGCCACATGGACGGGCAGTATCAAGATGCCATGTCATTATGTCAAGGATGAGGAAAGGAGATTTTACCGCTTCAACTGACGCGTTGCTCGAGCGACGACGACGACAGAACCTGTCGTAGAAGAGGACGGCGACGCAGGGTGATTGGCATATAGGAGAATCTGCCCGGGTGACCCGTATATATGGAAGTATGTTGCGGAGTCCAAGGAACCCGTGACAAGGCTGCCCGTGCATTAGGTGGAGGAGTCTAGGGTAAGGAACGACAAGAATTCCTGATCCAGTACAACTCGTTTAGCTTTCATATACGCACACGTACGTACGCTGGCGTAAAAATAAAATCAAAGGGTGTCAGCTACATGAGTTGCGTCCGGTCTCCTGTCGAAGAAGATTTATGCATCGAGTCAAGCTCGACTTCACCCTCAAAAAAAAGAAGCTCGACTTGCTTCGCACTCAAGCTCGACTTGACGGGGGCATTTGTTTGACGGTAAAATGTTAATAGTATGCCTACGGACCTATGCAGCAGGTATGTATGAAGCGTCTCAAGAAAAATGTACTGCCTCTGTCCAGAAATACTTATTCTAAAAATGGATGTATCTAAATTTATTTTAATTATAGATACATCTATTTTATTCATTTCTAAGACAAATATTTTTGGACGGGAGGAGTATGAAGCAAGCTAGCTAGTGCCAATACACGCACACAGGTGCATCATGCAGATGCGTGTGCATGGTACGGTGTGTCCTCCGGATTATTAAGCGAATGCGTTAGCAATAATGGCCAGATATCTTTATTAGTTTGACGAGCATGGCCCATGCATTGGCCGGGCACGCACGGATGCATTGGCCTGATGCTAAAAAAATGATGCATTGGCCTGTGCATGTATGAAGGAAAGACACCGGCGTGCTAGCACACGAGAACTGCATGCAGCTACGTTGCAGCGCGTGCGTGCATTCGGTCTGTGTACGACCAACGAGCGTACTGACCGGGTCATACAGAGCTGAATACATGTATTCACTCGATCGTCAGTGTACATGTATGTATCCAAATACCTACGCTCCGGCAGGCACACGTGCCCGTGTGTACGTATACAAATACGTATACATAACTGGTCAGCCGGCGAGCTCAATCAACATGTAAACTAGAAATACAACACTAACATGCATGAAATCTTCTATCGCACAAAGCATGTTTGAGAAAATTTTGTTTTGCTTTGTGTAGACACATATGAAAACAAAAAAGAATAAAATCTGCAGTATGGACACATGCTTGAACAAAAATTCCCAATCGCACTAGGCTTATCTGCACATAGGGACATAGAAAATAAAAATAAAAGCAAAGCAAACAAGACGATGAAAAACACACAAGCTACCCGGTCCACAAAAATGCATAGACAAAAAAGAAATTATTTTAGCTATTGGGCCTGGGCAAAGAAAGACAACTCAACACACACGATTGAGAAACCAAAAGCAGTGGACAACAGTGAGTGATAACTCATCAGAAAATAAATGAGCGTTGTTGCACCAATCTTATAGTAACTTTGATCATATGGTTCTGGACTTAGATGTGAGGCAACGATTTTCACATCTAGATGTGAAATAGCAATTCTTTTAATATAATCTTTGTGTTTTGATGATCAGCGCGGTTACATGTGTGCAGACTTCTAGTCCAAGGCAACCCTTATAAGTCATTATTTAAATATGTAAAGTCCCTACTAATATGCAAAGTGAATGGAATTCTTAGACTCTCTAGGGTCGGCAATATCAAGAATGCCTTTTTTGCAAAAAAAATAGTTAGTAATAAATCTTCTTTCACCCAATCATGCACATATTGTATTTACTCATACATTATACCATGCAAATATATACATACTACTAATAAAAACAGAAATGTTTCTTACCACAGAATTTTCGTATGTTTGTTCATACGTCAAAAGAAAAGTACATCATCCGCACGCAGATGCCTCGCTTGAACATGTGTGGCACAAATACATGGCAACTCCAAACTTTTAGATGGCAGGTTTAGTGACGCGAGGATGGCAATTTAGTTTTCAAGCATGGCAACTTTCTTTTCGGATGGCAAGTTTCTTGAGTTTGTTTTTTTCTTTTTAGGTGGCAACTTTAGTTTTAAAAAGTGTCACACATGTGACACTTATCATTTCGGTAAAATAATTGTTGAATATCAGTTTTATGCAAAATTTGGTTGGCAGTACTGGTTGAAACATGATTGTACCATTTGAATTATGTGCAAATACATATCTAATCGACCTTTCTTGTAGATAGAATATCTGATCGACAATAATAACTACTCATGTGTAAAATTAAGTGCATGGAATAATACATCATACTATATTGTTTTTGCAAATATGTTGTTATATATATACACACAACATATGCAATAAAACTATATATTCGGCGCTCATGCGTTGTGCAACGGAACATATGATGCCAATTATTACCCCTCTATTCCAAAAAAAATTAGACCATGCAAGCTTGACCAATTACCTGCTTAAATTAATATAAGTGGATTAGTGCAAGTTCTTGTGTGTAAGAATCCAACGACTAAGTTGGATGGAAAGGGATTGGAACATGGAGCATATAGAAATAAGTTTATGGCATACACTGCGATCCGAGTTCATGTCCTGAATTAGGATTCCAATTTGTACTGCCAAGGGAAATGCTAATTATGTGCTCCAGGTGAGCATATATGTTCCCTTTGTTTCATAGAATTCTAAAACTGATCTGAAAAGTTTCAAAGACAAAAAATAATCAAATGTGTATATATTGGAGTGAGTCATGCACGTGTAAGTTGTTTTTTGAAAGATTAATCGATTTTTCTGTCTGGGTGAAAAAAAGTGGGGAGCTACGGTAGCATTTTCAGATTTTGAACGAAAAAAGTTTGGGTTTGTTATTTTTTCTGGCTCACAAATTAGTTGCATCTTTCATGAAACTTTGATACTATAAACTGTTAGAAGTATAAATGTATTATAGTTAGGGATTAGGAGATGGAGATAGATTTGGTTTAAACCAATAATTGCTTGCCTTGGTACTCCAATCCTTTTTCATGTTGTACTCTTATTTATGCCCCATATGAGGGTCAGATCAATACAACATACAACAACACAATATTCTAGCCATCCAACAATTTCTACGTAAACAACCTTGATTCATTCGAATGTGAGCTATTTTCTTTATTTTAGGAAAAGTGAAAGCTACTTTTTGAAAAGGAGGCAAATGCACTTGAGCACATACAGAGTTTTCTGATCTAAGGGCCTTTACATTTTTGTGTAAAAGTCTGTGGACATAACAATCTGAAGTTCTCAGCATGCAAAGCATGTACAAAAAACTACTAGTATGACAAGTGTTAAAGTCTTTCCTCAGGTTGAACTTGGGGTTTCTCTTTCCAGCATCAAGTCACGGGTCTTGTCCAGTACCGACCAAGCAGCTGTTGGGAATTGGGAAATCTGCTCCTGCCAAAACTCGCAGCTCGAAAATTCGCCGAAACGCGATTCAAAGTCATCGTAAGATTCCCATCCTTCATACAGCATTGCTAGCGTGAGCGGTAGCACACAGAGCCTGAATCCGCCCCCTTCGGTCTCACGAGGCCGCCACATCCGTTTATACCTGCATTGCACATACAAGTAATGAGCACCCGTGCATGTTGCTAGCTGCTTAGGGTTGGTAATAGTTGTCCTTGTACTTTATTATGCAACCTTGGCGCTAGGCTCCTTCGTTGCCGCACCGTGTCCCTTCTGCTAAAACATGGATGATCAAAACAATGAGATTACAGTTTGAGTAGCTTGTTCTTTCAACTTTACAATGATTAATAGCTAGTGTATAACATTACAAGATGTAAAAAAAGAGAAGACTATATATATCGACTACGTAATATTTTGCTCTGCAGAGGCATACACATATGTACTTTGGGTATAGGTTGATGAGAGATACGTGGATACTAGGAAATTAATCACCTGGAGGTGTCTGGTGCTCATGTATCTGTTGGGCGGGACGACGTCGGCCGGCGAGGGCAGGGCGCCGGCGCCGAGGGGGCGGTCGAGGAGGCTGTGAATCCCCCGAGGCCGCAGCGAGGAGAAGATCTGCTGGAGCGTTCCCAGCTGGCCGCCGGCTGCTGCTCGCCGGACGAGCGCGATGCCAGCAGCAGCACATCGGATCGCCGCCATTGCTGAATTTAGTCGGAGATCGATCTGTTCGGGCTTTTCCTTTTCTTGCTCCCGTAATCACGTAGCATCATCGCGCAGACGTGTCGTAGGTATCTATATCAGCACGAACGCGTTGGTAACTCGTACCGATATGGACACGTGCCGAACAGGAAGTTAAAGCCTGTACGAAAGAGATTCCCAAAGCTGAACTGGTAAAGAAAAATCCGGCCCGAAATTTTCCAAAACTTACGAAAAACTGAGATGGGAGGAGCATATATGGGCCGGCCCATACGAACGTGGCGTAGGTGTTGCATACCGCTAACACACACACTACTTGGTGCATAAGTTTCTCAAAAAAGAAAAAACTACTTGGTGCATAAGCGCCGAACAGGAAACACCACGTGTGCACAGACATGGGACTTCCACATACAGGCCAATGGGATCAGGTGCTAATTAAAGACATCTTTTCCACTGTTGATGTTAATTGAATTATGCGAATACCCCTACACGCGCAAGGAGTGAATGACTTTGTGGCATGGAGTTATACAAGGTCAGGAACATTCTCAGTTAAATCAGCATATCACAGAGAGCATGAACATCAATTCGGTGGCAGATTGGTGAGGCCAGATGATTAAGGCAATGTCCAAATTGATCATGTATGAAAAAATAATTGAAACTTGTGCATTCCTGGAAAGATAGATCACTTTGCTTGGAAAGTGTTTCGAATTGGTGCCACACCAACTTCCCCGATTTATTCGCCAAACTCCAGA
>NC_041380.1:600979938-600999747 GCF_002162155.2 Triticum dicoccoides | reverse complement strand
CTTAAGATTGGGGCACTTGCTTGGACCCTCTGGACGATCCGCAATAAACTTGTGATTCAGCGCATCCCTCTTCGACGGGCTACTGGTGCTCTCTTCAAACTGTCTGATTACTTGCAGCTTTGGCGGCCGCTTAGCCGCCCACAGGACCGGGACGCCATCTCCGCCTTTATCGCCAACCTTTGCTCGATGGCCGCCCGACTGTCACCGCCGCTCCCTCCGCCACCTCCGAAGTCAGATTAGACACCGGACATGTTCTTCGGCTTCCTCTTTTATGTTTTGGAGCTTGTTGAGATGTGCACTCAACAGAACCTTTGTACTTCTTGTTGTATGACTTGGGTGTGTGTTCTGAACTAGTCCGTGTATCTGTGCTCTTGACAGTTTGCTTTATTTATAAAGCAGAGCGAAAGCCTTTTTTGGTAAATGTTTCGAGGCCCACTTGCATGTTACGACATTTTGGCTGGGCGTCATGTTTCCTGCTTGCCTCAGTGCCCTATCTGTACGGTGGGCTATGAGGATATTCAGCATTGTCTATTCACCTGCCGACGCGCAAGAAAAGTATGGAGAGCACTTGGACTACTAGAGACTGCGCAACAGGCGGTGGCGCAAGATAACTCTGGATCATTCACTCTGAAGCTTTTTATCATAGGTTGAAGGAGGTTTAGGTGAAGTCCCGATCCCTGAGCTCATGATGGAGGCAGCCTGGTATATATGGTGGCAAAGATGCGAATTCATCAAAGGTGAAACTATCCATACACCAGAACGAACAACGATCTCCTTAAGAGTCCTCGCGACCAACTATGTGAGAGCGCACATGACAAGAAACAAGAACCGGAGCGGTCATTTTATATGGAAAAATACCTAGCAAAGGGATGATCAAGATTAATGTGGATGCATCAGTAAACTTGGAAAATGCAGATGGAGCCACTGGAGCAATTTCTCGAGATGACCGTGGGGCTTTCATTGTTGTCGCGACTTGTGTGCTACCAGCAGTAGTAAGCATGGACTCGGCGGAAATTACCGCCATTAAAAATAGACTATGTCTTGCCGACCAAATTGGTTGCAATAGTCTGCAGATTGAATCCGATTGCAGTTACGCGGTGGATGCGATCAATCCTGATGATGGTTACCAAGGGCCTGATGTTGCCACAATAGCAGAGTGCAAGGACTTGATATGGGAGTTTGCAAAAGTTCAGTTCACACACTGGTTCAGATAAGCAAACGCTGCAGATGGCTTAGCTAAATATTGCTATAATTCTAGATCCCCTAGCTTTTGGGACGTTTCTATCCCTGATTTTATCTCTCACCTTCATGTAAAATGACCTATCTATTATATGAGAAATAAAGTCGTTTTTCTATAAAAAAAAGGAAGACATGGGACTTCCTATACAGCGTTTTTCTAGAACATAGTACAGACGCAAGCGCTCATACATACACGCATACACATATCCCTATGAACACATATATGTAGACCCTGTCCCTATGAGCACCTCTGAGAGACCGGGTCGGCATATCATATTTTTTTTCGATGAGAGGGGCCACATGGCCCCCATTTTTATTAAGAAAATGGAGTCTTTTACAAGCAAGGTGCAGTACACTTTTTACATCCCTGGCACTAAACCACATCAGGATGCTACGACACACAAGTAACCCAACCAGCACTAGCATACTTGTGTAGATAACATCGAGCCAGATCGGCGGAACAAAAGCTACAACAAAAATAAAGGTAGGTGACGATAGAACAAAACCTAGCTATAACCAGCATCAGGAATATCCACTCTTTTTGGGTGATAGCCAGAAGCGATCCAAGCCTTTGAAATCAGCACCTCCAGCAACTGATTTCATCAGATTCTCCTCACATACGGTGCCCGCCCATATCCTCTCCTGAAGACATCCCGAGTCACTTGGGCAATCCTTCTAGCGACCAGCTGTAGCGTGTTTTGTAGTCCTTTTTTCTGCAAAAAAATTTCACGAATAGAGAAGGGAGCAAACAGACATAATAATATCAGTAGGATCATTGGGCTTTACACCTTGAAAGCATGATTTATTTCTTGTTTTCCAAATAGACCATATCAAAGCAGCAACACCAAGCATAACAACTACTCTATCTTTGCCAGTGTAGTTAGGCAACCAATTTTGGCATAAATCAAGGAAAGACACGGGGGATCTTTGGTTACCCAAGGAGCACCCCACAATACTCCATAAGAACCTAGACAGGGAACATGAAAAGAAAAGGTGATCCACATTCTCTATACTGTCACAAAACTCACAATGCTTAGCACCTTTCCACCCTTTTTTACTTAAGTTATCTTTGGTTAGGATCCTATTCTTGATCACTAACCAGGAGAAGGCTTTAATTTTCAACGGCATCTTCATTCTCCATAGCAACTTATAAGGGAAAACAACTTGTCGAGCAACAAGATAATGGTACAGAGATGTAACCGAAAAGTTCCCAGAAGAGGTAAGAAGCCATTTAACTCTGTCAGGTTCCTCCGACAAGGTCACCTGACTACACATATCAAGTAATTTGTTCCACATCTCAAGGGTCTCCCCATACAAACATCTCCTAAATCTGATGCAATCAAAATCCTGGCTAAACACCTTCGCGACCGTGACGTGCCTACAAAAGGTCAGGTTGTAAAGACGTGGGAAAACCAAACATAGAGGTTTGTCTCTTAACCAAACATCCTCCCAAAATCTAGTTTTGCGACCATCACCCACAACTCTCTGGCAGCATCTATAAAAAGTATCTTTAACCTCCATCAAACCATTCCAGAAATGGGAGTTGCCAGGAGATGATTCACATTGAGTCAAAGTTTTCTTTTTCAAATACTTTGCTCTAATCATCTCCTGCCAATCTCCATCCTCGTTCTCTAGCCCCCAAAGCCACTTGCACAAAAGACTTATATTCTTTATATCTAAATTAGTAACTCCCAGGCCACCCTGATCTCTAGGTTGGCACACATCAATCCAGTTTACCAGATGATATTTACGCACACCCTCCTTTTCTTGCCGGACCAACCGAGCTCGAAAAAAGTCAAATCTTTTACCCACGCCTTTTGGTAGTCTAAAAAAGAGAGCATGTGACTGGGAATGTTACTCATGCTGGTTTCTGCAAGGATTAGCCTCCTCCCCATAGGAAGCAAGCTCCCCTGCTAAGTACCTGCTTTCCTTTCACACTTCTCCTCTGCAGATTTCCAATCCCTATTACCAAGCCTCTTATAATGTAAAGGAAGACCCAAATACCCAAAAGGAAACTCACCAATAGCACGCGTAAAAATCTGAGCATAATCATTCCGTGTTGGTTCAGCACCACCAAAACAATAAACCTCGCTCTTCAGAAAATTAATTTTTAGACCAGTCAGATGCTCGAACACACACAAGATAATTTTTAAGTTTCTAGCACCCTCTAAATCATCCTCAGTCATAAAAATAGTATCATCCGCATATTGTAATATAGAAAGGCCACCGTCATACAGCTGGGGAACTAAACCTTTAATAAAACCTTGCTCCTGCGCCCTTTTCACCAAGGTCACCAGGACATCAGCCGCTATATTGAACAACAAGGGGGAAAAGGGATCTGCCTGTCTAAGTCCTTTCCTAGTAGTAAAGTATTTTCCTATCATATCATTCAAAGTAATAGCAACTTTCCCATTGTAAGTAACTGCCTTAGTCCACTGAATAAACTTTTCAGGGAACCCCTTCATCTCCAACACAGAAAGCATAAAGGGCCAATTAATTTTATCATATGCTTTTTCGAAATCCACTTTAAACAACACACCAGAAACTTTATTCTTATGTAAGAAGTGCATGGTTTCATGTAACATAACTACGTTATCCAGAATGTAGCGACCTTTTATAAAAGCTGTTTGAATACGAGAAACTACCTTATCCGCAACAAGCATAGCCCTAGTGTTTAGAACTTTAGTAAAGAGCTTGAAGGGAACATTAAGCATGCATATAGGCCTATACATCTGGATCTTATCAGCTCCCTGTCCTTTGGCAATCAGAGTCACTATACCATAGTTTAGTCTAGGAATATCGAGCTTGCCCTCGAAAAAATCACAGAACAATTGGAATAAGTCTTGACAAATCAGATTCCAAATTTTTTGAAAGAACTCTATGGGCATGCCATCAGGACCTGCAACCCTATTATGTTTCATAGGAAAAACAGCAAGCTTAATCTCATCCATGGAGAACCTAGATATCAACTTGCTCTTGTCATCACTATCCAAGACAACAGGAACAGGAATGCTCAAAGACACAGGTAAAAGGTCTACAGGACCAAACAATTTTTTGTAAAAAATAGTGGCATAATCAAGCAGCTTATCATCTCCTTGAATAATCCCTTCCTCCTGAACAAATCTGAAAATTTTGCTCTTACGCTTCCTACCGCTAGCTTTGATCATAAGATACCTAGTGATATTATCGCCTTCTCTAATATCCCTCTCTTTCGAGTGTTGGTACCACTTAATCTCTTCCTCTCGAAGCAATTTATTCAAGTTATACTGTAAAACATTTCTTAACTCATAGTCAGCAACCGAGAACCCAGTTTGCTCACATCTTTTATCAATATCATCTAGCTGAGTAATTAAGCTATTTCTACTTTTCTTATACATCCCTTCAACATTGAGATTACAGCCCTTCAGGCACCTTCTCAAAAGCCTCATCTTCTACTACCAGACAGCCAGATTATCCTTACCACACAAATTAGTACTCCAAACCCTATTAACTATGCTTACAATGTCCTCCCTAGCAAACCAACATAATTCAAAGCGAAAAGGTTTATTAAAAACATTTGGTTTAATCCCGGTATGCATAAGTAAAGCTGTATGGTCAGAGACACCTCTAACTAGTGTTCTAACTGTAACTAAGGGAAACTTCAGCTCCCAGCTAGGGCTAACTAAAATCCTATCCAGCTTAACAAAGAGAGGATCAATTTGATTATTTGACCAAGTAAATTTTCTGCCAGAGAGCTCCAGCTCCTTCAACCCCCAATGCTCAATAATTGAATTAAAGAAGAAAGACCACTTGGGAAGCTTCTTAGTTTTATTCCTATCCTTACTTCTCCTAATGATATTAAAGTCGCCTCCAACGACAAAAGGAAAAACACTACTACCAAGCATTTGCACAAAACTAATTAAGAACTCCTCTTTATCTCTAGAATGAGCAGCCTCGTAAACATTGACCAGATTCCATTTGAAACCGGTTCTCTTATCCATCACGGTCATTCGAGTCATATATTTACTAGCTACACACGTATCCACATCGAATAAATCTTCCCTAACCCCCATAAGCAATCCCCCTGAAGCACCCACAGCTCGTTGCCAGAGCCATATAAAAGTAAAATTACCACTAATTCCCGCCAACCACAAACCAGTGAAGTCCTTTTTCTTAGTCTCTTGAATACAAACGAACTCTACCTTATGCTCACAGATGGTTTCTTTAAGAAACCTTCTTTTTTCAGGTTCTCCTAAACCTCTAGCGTTCCAAAAAATACCAGCCATAAAAATAAAATATACTTATTACCTACCATTTTCACTACTAGAACTGCATCTCACCTTTGGCTTAACACTGAAAGCACTAGTGCAAGTCTTTTTCTGCTTAGGTTTAAGTAAATAAGAAAGCAACACTATTTCATCTCTTAGATCCCCATCCTCTTCGGAATCAGAATCAGAATCTGAAATTAAATTTCTAATTGCCTCTGGGTCAAAGCTATCCAGCTTTGACTCAATATCACATTTCTCTCCACTACTTTTTCTCAATCTAGCAGCATAAAGATCTCTCCTAGACTCTTCAAGCCCTTTAATCATAGAAATAGTTCTCTTTACTTCTTCATCATTTCTACCTAAACTGACACCAATGCAACTAGTAATATGGGCAATAAAACTAGGGACGATATTTAAAACAGTAGGTATAGACGTTTCACCTGGGGTCTTTTCTAGATTTTTCCTCCTTGCCATCTCCGCAGCCTTGTCCATAGTTTGCCCTTCATCCTTATTCTTGTTCCTGTGGCTCCTTCTTCTTGCTGCCTCATCTAAAGCAGCCTTGTCCTTGGCTTTTTGAACTCTCGCAGCGGCATCAGATAGTTTCTTTTTGGTAGGGTCATCATCCACTCTAATATCTTGTAGCGGAACTTGCAAAACAGATACTGCACCCCCATCAACAGAAGGATTTTTTTGATACAAAACTCTCTCAGGCGGTATAGCAGCTGTCTTGGAGTTCAGATAAACAGGATCTTCATTCTCTTTATCAGGAGTACTCTGTAGTTCACCAGAATCCGCAGCAAGTAAATCTTTATCAGCAGCATCGTTGATTTCCTTAATCCTCTGTGGACTAATGCCCAACCTCCTAGCAAAGTGATCTGGATCTTGTGTACAATCGAACTCATCCTCCTTCAGACTCTCTTCCTCCTCAGTAAAGTCCTCTAACATAGCAGTGTCTTTGGCAAACTCAGCATTGACCTGTTCCACTCCCGAGAGCGTCTTTTCACTGGTTAATTTTTTCTCAAGAAGTAGCTTCCTAGTTTCTCTCTCAGCAATTAATTTTTTTCCTAACTCATATTGGCTAGGAACGACCTCTTCTACATGTGAGCTACCACCATTTTCAGCATCAGAGGCTGTGGGAGCACCATGTTTGGGAGATTTCCCACTTCCAGCATCAGTCCCGGATGATTTGTCCCGAGGTCGCTTCTCATTATTGCTTGATTTTGCTACAGCAGCTCTAGGATGGCTCACTAAGATACCATCCTTCATTGGACCTCCTTCTTCCACAATGTCTTCTAGGTCAAAGAAAATGTTGTATATGTACCCATCCTCATGGAGAGGCGCACTGGGTGGAATTTTCCTTGGGTCCATGACACCCACCTTTGCTCTGAGTATCTCACATTATCTGTACAACTCCATATCCAATTCAAACACATGCCCGATTAGCGACCCAGCTTCACAAAAGCCCTGGTAATGATGCAATGTTTCTGGCACCCCTGATATTGTGACCCAGCATACATACAGCTTGTAAGAGGCCATAGAGGAGTTCGTCCATCTGTTCACCTTCACGCCAGCTTTGCTTCCAATCAGACCAAAAAATTTATATGCTTTCATTTCATCAATCTTTTGGACAGAAGGGAACTTCATCAGGAAACTATCTTCGAGGTACGGCTTTGCCTGCCACTACCATCCCCACTGAAACATCATGCTAAATGAGTTCACCAATTGTTGTGCAGTGAGCACGTCATCTTTCACAGTAATAACAGCAATCGCCTGCTTGGCCTTATCTGCCTCCGGCTTCCTCCCAGATCGTGCAGTAAACATCTGAAGTCCATCTGCCCCTATCCCGATCAGACTAGCCACTGCTTTAGGTTGCGTTAGCAGATTGCATTTGCGGGATATATGAGCGTCTCGTTTAGTGCAATTAACACAAAACAGCGAAGTCTTACAGTCCTTAACACCATGTCCTGGCTGTTCACATTTATAGCAGATGAAAGAAGGTCTACTAGCATCAGTAGAAGCGTTGCTATTAGCTCCAGCACTAACAAAATCAGACCCAGCAATTTCTTTAGCATTGTTACCAAATCCAGCACCCACAAACCCAGCCTCAAATTTTCCATTAGCGTTGCTACTAGTAGCACCTGCATTTATGAAACCAGTGCCAAATTTTCCTTGTTCTGTCCCCTGACCAGTTCTCTGACTATTCATCCCTGCCTGCTGAAAATTACCAAGGCTCCCTCCCCCCATTTGTACATGCTGTTCAAACCCATATCCTGACTGGTTAGAGGCTGGGGGCATACCTGAATTGCCAAAATCATTGTATCCAGGACCAAAGAACTCCCCTGTTTGCATCATCTGAGGAACTGGCTGTCCAGCGAATGGTCCAGATCCCGGCCCAAATCCACCATGGAAATATGGATTGACCAGAGGGGGCTGCTGCTGTGGTGGTCCGCGCCACCCTGGCCAGTCGTCGCCAGCGTGGCCAGCCTGCCGCCCACGCCCACCTCTAGCACCGTCTTGCCTTCCCCCTCTCCAATCTCCCCGTCCAGCCATGACCGCTTGGGCAAAGGTCAGGCCTCCGCTAGCCACAGGAGGGTGGAATCCCGATCCACCGCCAACAACAGGCCACACCGCCGCCTCAACAGCCGCTCGTCGCCTAGGGTTTACCTCATGGTCAGGAACCTCTAGCCACCCCCCACAAAATTGGGCTCGATTCGGAGCCGCACAGGCCCACAGCGGTTGAAGGAGAGCAGTTAGCGAAGGCGTCTCCCGAAAATCCGCCATCGACGTCGATCCTTCATGTTTTTGGATGGGTGCCACGTGGGTAGTCCATCCGCCATGGATCGGGTCAGCGCAGTCAACAACTGGAAGCGCGTTGGGGCTGCCCACGCCTTCGCTCCGGTGCTCTCGTGAGAGCAATTGATCGTCGTCAATTACCGCAAACCAATCTACCTCCGACGCTGCAACTCGCCGGGAACCCTGTCGAGGACGCACCCACGCATCATTGGAAGGAATTGGTGGGGACTGAAGACAGAGACGATCACATACTCTCACCTGAGACATCACCGGCAAAGCGAGGTCACCCGGATGCGCCGAAGACCATCCATCATCATCCTTGGCATAGGAGCTGAGGTCAGGGTCGCGCAAGCCATCAGCTGCTATCCCGTCCTCCGGCTGCATCCGCCCCCCGCAGCCCTCGCTCGGGAGCGACATCCTCTTCCCCCGATTCCCTCCCTCGGCCGCCGGCCGGGGCGGGCGATTCGCGCCGCGGGGATCGACGCTCCACTCCAGCTTCTCCGCCGCCCTCGCCGGCAGCTGCTGCAGCTCGGCCTATCCTCCGCCGGGGCGCCGTGGGGATCCGAGCCTGTGTTACCACATGTGCCTCATAGTCAACGGGAACGTCTCCTCGCAGTAAACACGCATCGCCGAGAATCCTGAAATAAATCCAAAAATAATGTGAGCAATTGGACTTGAACGCTGGTGTGTTGGGGAAACTATCTTCCTAACCTTCGCCTCATATACAATGCTTAAGGTGCTGACTACCTCACGCTCAGTTATCCGCTCTTGTTCCTCTAATAAACAAGCAACTACTAGTTTAAACAATCGGCTATTGGCTGAAAAAAGTACTCATGAATTTAGAAAATGTTCACAAACTAAAAATTACTCATGATTAAAAAATATTCAATTAAAAATTGTTCATAAATTTGCAATTTTCATAATTCATTTTATATCGATTTAAAAATATCTGTGAATATAGGAAAATCAAGACATTTTGCAAAGTAGAGGATCTCAAAATAAGTAAACAAATTTTCAAAATTGTCATAATTTTTTATAAAGTAACTGAAAAATATAAAATAAATCAAAAGAGGAAAAGAAAAAACAAAGAACAAAAAAGCTAGAAATATAAGACCAGGAAGGCCGTGAATAAAAATCACCAAAAGAAAATGAATAAGGAAAAACTAGGCAATAGAACATTCTTAAATGGCCAAAAACCAGGATAATTATATGTTATATGGGCCAGTCCGTTTGGTGAAGAAGGAGCGATCCGGCTGTGCAAAAAAAAAACTTATTTGGCGCCTTAAGCGTCAAATAGGATATTTCCACGGACGCATATGATTCTTCGAGTCCAATCCCCTAGGTGTCCACCCTCGATCAAGATGAATCACAAATTGTTTGATTAGCCATTTCTCGCTGATGCCGATAAATTGGGATCATGCTACACCTACGACATCTTCTGTACAAATTTTTGTACCGCTGCCGATTAAACCATCCGACGGTCAGACCGAAGAGTAGCAGAGCGCTGAATTTCTCATCGTACAAGAATCAGATGAGCAAATGTCATAAGTGATGTAGTTTGGAAGCTACCCTTACGACATCTTCTGTACAATTGTTGTACGTCGCAACGGTGCAAAATCAGACAAAGCGTGCATGCTGGTCAACCGACGACCGCCATAACGATGCAAGATTTGCTTGCGCGAGAAGCACAACTATGTTTCTCTGCAGAAAAATGCTTCCACGAGACACAAGATTTACTTTCTCGAGAAACACAACCTGTGCTCCTAAAAAGTGAAAAACCGCAACTATGCTTTCAGCCTCCGGTTTTCTTCTTTCTTTTTTTGGCCAACTAACTTTTTTGGTATTCATTTTTTGTTTTCCTTTTTTTTATGATTTCCATTTTTTATAAAAAACATTCATCAAAATCTATTAACATGGGATATAGTTTCAAAGATCTTCATCCAAGAAATACCATGGTTTAGGATTTGGACGCACAATTCAAGAAATATTTTTTTTAATAAAGGAACCTAAAAAAAAAGTAAAATAACCAGGTCGCGACAGGTGGCACTTGTGAGCGCGTGAGAAGATGGGATGACCTTTGTAACGGGTATCCCTTAACTAGTGATTTCGGAAGATTAAACGCAAGGTGCGTCACATAGAAGCTCTAGGTTATTTTTTGAGAAAACATGAAAGCTCCAGGTGTTCAAACGCCTACGTGTGAGGCAAAGTGGGCTGGCCCACTTTGGTGTTTGTTTCGTTTGCTACACTTTTCAACCATTGTTTTTGGTTTTTCCTTGTTGTTTTTGTTCTGGCTTTTGCTGCTATTTCGTTTGTTGCACCCTTGTTTCGTTTATTTTTCTGATCTTTTGTTTTTGGTTTTCTCCCGATCTTTCATTTGTTGTGCTGCTTCGACATTTTTTTCCTTCTACTTGTGAATTTTTCCAGCTTTGTTTTTATGACTTACTGTTTTCTATTTTTTCCTTCCGAAATGCCCTTTCCTTTTTCTTTTTTAATACATGGTGAAAAATTCTACTATGCATGGCGAACATTATTTTTATACACAGCAAACATTTTGATAATACATGCTAAGCAAATTTTTAATTCATGGCAAACAATTTCTTTTAACATTGTCAATACTTTTTTGAATACACAGTGAAAATAATTTACTAAAAAAGATGATGATTTTGCAAACATATGGTGAACTTTTTAATACACATTATTGATCTTTTTTAATACATGATGAACTTTTTTAATGTACAGCGAACTTTTTTTGAATAGATGTTGAACAATTTTTTAAAATAAAGTGAACACTTCCAAATAGACGCTCAGCATTTTCTTGAAATACGCATTCACTTTTGTTTATTAAAATTTTTGTGCACGAAAATAAGAAAGCAATTAAAAATACAAAAGAAAAACAAATAAACCAACCAAAAAAAATAACTGTGCAGCCCTCCGGATTACAGAAACAAAGGTAGCACGCTTATGGGGCTGACCAATTGTGCTCGCTTCTGCGTCGCCTCGTCCGTTCGATGTCTTATAACTAGGAAAAATGAAATAAGGTAACAACCAGAAAGAGTAAGATCGACAAAGGTAGTTCACTATGATGTCTCGTTGTTATTATCGAAATTTGGAAGTGAACCTTCACCTGGTCTTTCTTTCAGGTGTAACTAATAACTTCTCCTAGACTCAAACGGGACGAGGCCGATGATATCTAGGATGAAACCGTTACTTCTTCTTTCATCGGCCCAGAACTGCATTAAGGGCTGACAGTTTAACAAAAAGAGTTGCAAGCACGTGGTTGCATGGGAGAATATTTGGTACTCCCACCCCTAGGGTGCTCCCGGTGCTCCAAACTCGGCAGCACATTTTTAAATGTTCAAAAATTATGAAAAAATCCAACACATTGACACAACATAGATTTTTGTTTAAAAAAATTCAAATCAAAATTCAAAACATTGCTCGAGATGCAAAAATGACAAAATCGACATCAATGTGATAATGGGCCAAATCTAAACCCAAGTTTTGTTGTGTACTATTTACTGTCGAATTTGTCATTTATGTTTCTCAAGCTATGTTTCGAATTTTGATTTCAAATTTTGTGAAAACATACAATGATCTTGTGTCTATGTGCTGGATTTTTTTTCAGAATTTTTCGAACATTTAAAAATGTGCCATGGAGTTTGGAGCACTGGGAGCATCCTAGGGCTTGGGAGTACCGGATATTATCACGTGGATGCATGCATGCAGCACCACCATGATCTCTAGGAAGAATATCATGGAAACCAACATTCGGTGGAACCGGTGAAAACCATATGAAAACGAGGTTTTGAACTTTGTCAGTGAAAACATACAATGATCTTGTGTCTATGTGCTGGATTTTTTTTCAGAATTTTTCAAACATTTAAAAATGTGCCACGGAGTTTGGAGCACTGGGAGCATCTTAGGGCTTGGGAGTACCGGATATTCTCCCGTGGATGCATGCGTGCAGCAGCACCATGATCTCTAGGAAGAATATCATGGAAACCAACATTCGGTGGAACCGGTGAAAACCAAATGAAAACGAGGTTTTGTACTTTTGACAAAAACTCAAAAAAAAAGTGAGGTTAAGAAGGTGATGTTTTATTGTCATGCAAAATTTCAAGTTCAAACGCATTACGGGATGTGAGTAATGAAAAAGACAAAATCAGCATTGAATAGTGCCAAACAGTAATGTCACTATTCATTGCTGCATTTGTCTTTTTCATAGCTCACAACCCGTATTGTGTTTTTACTTGAAATTTCAAATGACAATAGAACATCATCATGTTAACATCCCTCATCTTTTTTTTGAAACTTTCAAACGTGGTTTTCACAAAGTTTTCTTTGAATGCTGGTGTCCACATGATTTTCTCCCATGATCTCTATATCTAGAGGATACTCGTGGCTTCGGATTGCAAGGTGGTGATCAAAGCTATTAAGGAGGAAAGTGCATCTACTTATGGTGCAGTGATACATGAAATACCGCATTGTTCTTCTGTTTTGTTTTCTTGCATTTTTTGTCATGAATTCTGGACCTCAATTGTGGAAGCCCATAGTCTTGCTAAGCACGCTTTAGTTTTATCGGTTGGCCGTCATCTCTGATTAGGCCAACTTGATGATCTTGTCTATGTCCCTATAAACATTGTGACGTCTAAATAAAAGCTTTGCATGTTTGCCTAATAAAAATCAAAGCATGCTTCTTCGACTCGAATCAAGTTGAATCACAAAGTCGTTCAAATTTGTACTTTTGAGGAAAAACACAAATATTTTCAAACCCACTTCTTATCAAATATTACATCCGTTCAGAAATATTTGAAGTTTGTTATACGGCCATCCGTGCAAATAATAAGTCATACAAAAACGCATGCATGCAAGCCGACCGGCCGAACGATGGATCCTGCGCCGTAGCCATCGACCGATGACTCGTTGAGATCCTGTGCCCCAAAAAATCTTCCGTGACATTGAGCAAAACTTGGCCAGAGGACGGACGTCGACGGGGACAACGGGAAGGCCGGCGCACGCACGGACGTGCCATGGTGGAGACGTCGGCCGGCGCCAGCTAGCCATAGATCGCTTTGGACCAACCGAGAAATGAATGACTCGAGCGACGTCGACGGCAACGGCGACGACGACGCAGAGAGCTCGCCGCGCCACACGATCTGGCAGGAAGGCCCCAACCCAGCTCCTCCCAACCTTCCATGTACGTTTACACCACGGGGGTTAAAAGAAGATTCTAGAAGCACATGTATGTGTACGCTAGCTGGCTCCGGCGAGTGCGCGTGTGTCGTCGCCGCCGCAGCCGCCGCCGAATAACTGCGCCGTACGTGCTCCGTACGTGTACACATGCGGCGCTAAAGCTCGATCGAGCTGGCTACAGAATCAATGGGACGCACGCATGCACGCACGCAACCATCCCTCTCCTCGTGTAAACAGTGAACTATATAGCGTTTGACCTTTGCACTATATAGTCGTACGTGGAAAACAACGTATGGATCGGGCATGCAAGCGTAGTTATATAGTGTTTTGACCTTTGCAGCCTACAGCTTCTTTGCTGCTATCATCTATTCACCTAGTCATCCTAGTATCTAGATGTATTTTAGTGTTAGATACATCCATTTGATCCGAGAAGTAATTTCGGACAGAGATAGTAGTTGCTTGCATGATTGAAACCAGTCACACGCATGGAGAGCCCAACTAACCGGTTGGATGGGCGCCTAGCGGGGTGGTATATTTCTTACGATATTAGGATGTCAAACTAATCAGTCTAGCAAAATGCAAGTTGCCCGCTTTTTAAATTTGGTTCGGTCGATATAACGGAGAAGGTTGTAGACGATGAGGCGTAGCACCGAGGCCGCCAAAGCCGTAGCCAGCGGCGAGCTGGTGGAGGAAAATGTGAAGGTTGTCAGTTTAGGGAACGGGGGGCGGAGAGGGGCAGGCTCACCAGAAAAATCTGGTAATGCACCGGTTTAAAGGGGTCATCGGGGGTAGTGCCAGCACGTTGATGGGCGGTAATGAGGGGAGGATAGGGCGGCGAGGTTAGCGCGGGAGCATGGGTGACGGCGGCTGGCGGTTCAGCCGGTGGTCGTGGCCGGTTTGGGAAAGACGATGAATAGGAGAGGGCGGAAGGTGGACGAAGACCGGCTGGCAGACGATTCAGAAAAAAATCAAGTTACCCAGCTTGGTTTTTGAGTTGACTTACCCCTACCCAAGCCCCAAAATAGTTAATATTTGGTGTGATTATATCTTTCATTTTGCCGTCCTGCATTGAGCCATCTGTGTCTAGAGCGAGAAATTGTTGTAGTGTGGTGAATTTTGAAATTTGTATACCCCTAATATATCATGCAAAAGTATATTGATGAGCATTTAGGATTTCTATTTCGTGTTTCTCTCGCAAAATATTTCCATGCCAAGTATCATTTCGCTAAGATTCTAGGGGTCTAGGCCTATTATACGAAAACAAACTCATAGTTGAAGTTGTGAATTATCATGCAAAAACTCAAAAAGCTCATTACTCGTGAGAGAGACAACAAAAAAATCACGAGCAAAATCAGGCACGATTAAGTCGTGACGCCCATGGTGGTTGGGAGGATGCATGATTGAGCACTAGCACTACTGCAATTCTTCAATCGTCAACCAAAATGTATATATACGACTGTTGTATGATTGTATATATACGACTGTTGTATGATATAACTGCAATTCTTCAATCGTCAACCGAAATGTATATATACGACTGTTGTATGATTGCGACAAAAAACGCTGGCCTGCCGGCCGGCGCCTCTTTATTGCACGAAAAGTTCAGTTTTGGACGAGCGTGCATCAGCTGGATAGACGACGACAACAACTTGGCAACTTGCGGTGACACATAGACAGGACTTGATCCACCATATCTCTCGCATGTTCTCCAACGTCCACTCTCTCCAACTTTTGTAATCTAATTTATGTGGCTGTACGAGACTCTTATCTCCATACTCAACAACTAATCAGCTAGCTAGCTATTGGTTGCTGATTTGACGGGTGCATACCCTTCCCCCCTCTTTGTCTCACGGATGCACATCCATCGATTATCTTCCTTCTTAACTTGTCTCTAGAGACTAGCTCATGATCCTTAAACAAAGAGTATTAGTACAAATTGCAGCCCGGTCATGTTCAACTTTTGAAATCAATTAGTTGGTTAATTAATGGTCACTTTCTCGGTTGGTTAACTAGGCACATCGTCTATACTTTTAGAATTGAAACGGCTCGATCCATCGCTCATCATACCCACAAAACAGTGATCATCGGTTGGTACCTCAATGTCAATCAGCAGCACTGGCCGGCGGTTTCTCTTAATTACTAGATGAAACCTTGATAATCTTGATTTTTTTTTCCTTACAAAAAGATGGTGGTAACCCTTTCGGCGTCTGCATCACGATGCACTCTGCCTTTTATTGATTATTTCAAAGTTGATTATCCAAGTGCAATAAAGTTCATAAGATAAACTGGCACACATGGTTGCCTCAATGGCAATAAAAGAGAAAATGGATTTGCTATTTCTCAAGTGCCTGAAATTCTGTTTCACGTAGTCACTTTTCTCCGTCTTTATTCCCTGTTGGCCAGACCTTGCTGGAGAAGAAACAAGCTCGCCTGAGAAGAGGAAGCCCCACCATCTATTTTGGGTGAAGTAATGGCCCCATTATCTATCTTAGGGTGGGGGTGCAGGGATGCTTGTGCATCACAAATCCTGCTAGTAGGCCATGAACCAAAATCGGTCAAACAAATCCTGAGAGATCATGTATGAATATAGCTGAGGGTTTTGAAGATAACTTACAAAACATAGAATTTTCGTCCGGTTTGACTGTTCCAAACTACACAAAGTAAAGCGCAAATTTCCACCCGAATCTGATTAACTAGATTTCTGTTGTGTCAATTGTCGTCGGAGGATGACATGTACGTGTAGGAGAGTAGTACGACTTTGCACCAACCAAGGATGCGTTCGTGCCAGGTCTGATAAACGACAAAGAAGCACTTTCCAGGTCTGATGAACGGAGGAGCCGGATCCCCTGACGTACGGCCACCTGACGTTGGGCCACTGACGCGTGGGTCCGGGTCCACACGTCAGCGAGTGCGCCGTACGTCAGAGGAGCTGCGTCCGTGAACGGAATCTCCATTTTCCTACCCTTCTTCTCGATGGTGCCTGCCTGGCTCTGGCTGCCGGTCGGGGCAGACCCAGCGGATTTTGTATACACACGCTGACGCGCACATCACCCACCACATCCACATGGGGACGCGTGGTCTACCTCTATAAGTTACACCACCGATCGATCTCCTTCTCCCCACATGTGCGCACGAGAGGAGACGCGAGTGGAATCTTAGTGAGTTGGAGGCTGAATTCAGGGAGGCGAGGATGCGGCCGTGGTGCGCGAACGCAAGGGAGGTGGTCGTCCCCGGCGGCGAGGGGGCCACGGTGGTGCTCGCGCATGGCTATGGCATGGACCAGGCGTCCTGGGACAAGATCCTGCCCTCCATCACCAAAGCAAACAAGGTATGTTCGTACACAGGCATGCGCATGTGTTGCCTACGTCGGTGAATCGGTAGCTGACCAGCCGGCTTCTGGACACAGGTGGTCCTCTTCGACTGGGACTTCACCGCCGGTGCCGAGGACGGCGACGAGGCGAGGTACACGTTCGCCCGGTTCGCCGACGACCTGATTGCGCTGATGGACGAGAGGGATGTCCGTGGCGCGGTGCTGGTGGGGCACTCCATGTCCGCCATGGTCGGCTGTATCGCCGCCGCCCGGCAACCCGACCTCTTCGCCCACCTCCTCCTCCTCTGCGCCTCTCCAAGGTACGTACTGTACCTACGTCGGGATCCATGCATGCATACGGCACATCACACATCCACCGTCGCCCGTCGGAGATCGACCCGATGTATGTCACCGGTGGTGGCGCGACCGGCGTGAGTCTGGCCGCGCCATACCTATCGTGCACGCACGGTAACTTGTGATTCATCCAGATCTAGCCTTTTCGGATTTATTGTGACGTCCACGTCGGCGAGCCTACATGCATAAGTCACGGTCGCCGTAGCCACGGGGAAATCTTTTCTATCCACTCATCTCCTCCCTCATGGCGCCAAATTATGGACATCGCCGGCGGGTGCCCGCCGCCCAATAACTACAGTCGATTGGGACGTGGCATGGCAACACATGTCGCTCAAAAATATCTAGTGCTACCATACAAAAACGTCTTACATTTTAAGTCGGACGTTTGTACCAGCTAGCTAGTAGTATATCCATTTGAGTCTCCCTACGTCTAATTAAGTCCACTGAGTATTTTCTATGTCTAAATCGATTCTAAAAGCTGCTGTGAGTTGTATTTTTTATTAAACTTAGAATGTATTTATCCTTTAAGAAACAATTTTTCTAAGTGTCAGTCGACTGTGACTTCGTTATGTCTCAGTCAATGCTATCTTCCTTTGATTTTGCATGGAGATTTGTACAAAAAAAATATTTCCAGTTTTTCTTTTTTTTCTTACATACTATAGTCGACTGAGACTTAGCCATACCCTTTAAGAAATCTATATGGACTTCAAAATTTCTATGGCGATTTAGAATTAGCAACACCAGATCTATTTACCCTGAGACAACTGTGACTACCCGTTGTGCATGCATGGTTTGACTTTCAACTGCTGTGCTGGTTTCGTGACAAAGTCCATTTGAATGAACTCTCGGTGTATTTAAGTGAAAAAAAATGAGAAATTCGTTTTCAATGCCTTTCAGGTACATCAACTCGGAGGAGGAGGGGTACGTGGGCGGCTTCGAGGAGGCGGCCATCCACGGTATGTTGGGGGCCATGGAGTCCGACTTCCAAGCCTGGGTCAAGGGCTTCGTCCCCAACGCCGCCGGTGGCGCTGCCGACGACATGGCGGCCGCAACCATGGAGCCCCTGGAGCGTAGCTTCCTGGCCATGGACCCGGCCGTGGCTCTCGGGGTGGCCAGGATGATCTTCCTCGGCGACCAGCGCCCGGCCCTCGATACTGTGCCAACACAGTGCACCATCGTTGGGGTGCGCCATGACTTTGCCGCACCGCCGGTCGTGGCCGAGTACATGGAGCGGAGAATGACGAAGGCAGGCACAGACGTGGCCGTGGAGATTGTCGAGTCCGTTGGGCACTTTCCCCAGCTCGTCGCGCCGACGCGCGTGGCAGGCATACTCGACGGCGTGCTGCTGCGGCTGCGCCACAAGGGGCTCTCGAACGGGCATGATGGCACGGAGGAGGAAGACACAACGGTGCCTGCCGCTACTGAGGTGGAGATTGATGGTGGCATCGACGTCACGACGTAGGTTGGGTCTAAAGAAGATGTGTATGGAGTGAGATTGATGTTGGCCACCATGCGTCCATGCCCAAGATATGTAGTACTAGTAGGTTGTACATCTACAAGTTGCGGTATGCTTTCTAAAATTTAATTAGCACGTGAATAAACATATCTGTTGTGTATATCTCTAGCTGGGTTAACATTTTAGGCATGATAAAATCCTATTTAAGACAGAGTCAATATCAAGTTATAGGGGCTTCAATGCAGATCCAGGCCACAACACTTTCTTAAGCCGCTTCAGGGGGCGCTGCATCAGATGCCTCAGCAAGCACCTCCACCGGAAGGATTGCTGCGACCCCATCCACCGCATCATCTGCGAGCTACTGGGCCATTTTGGCAAGGAGTGGCCCCAAAACCCGAGAAATCAGGGCCGGGTGGTAGTGCTAAGAATAGGCTCGGCCCGGTGCTTCCCTCGGCTCCTCCCGTGTGTGATCATCTTTGCTTCCCTACGCTTAGACCGTGCCCGCTCCGTCCTCGGCCATGCTCAACCAAGTCGACCCTGACCGGCGTCCGCGCTCCAGCCACAAGGTGGCCATGTCCTCCTTGGTGGCAGGGTAGGCCATCTTCTTCCTGCGCCACCAAGCCGGTGTTGGTGCTAATCTTGTTACAAGGTCTGCCAAATATTGCATTGGACTTCAGCTCCATGCATTAGTTCAGTATAGGCTAGTTGTACGTGCATGCATTGGTTTTCCATTTAATTAGTTTGCATGTACAAAATAACTAGGACCTGTCACGTGTGTGTGCATGCACAGGATTAGATCGAGTCGTAGATGAATTGGTTAGCCTCCTGGCGATCCTCAATGGGATGGCATGGGTGAATAGGATCGTGCGGAGACTTAGCATGTAATGACCACGTTCTGTTGGGCGTGCAGCCGAGAGAATAAAGGAAGGAAAACAGAAAGGGTCTGTCTAGGACACATCTAGATGTGACATAGTTATGTCACATCTAACCTAATAAGCACTATGTTTGTGGTCTATTTTTTTGTCTCAGCTTTTTTTTATTTCTTGTTGCTGCGTAGTTATTTTTAGGAGGTTAGATGTGACATCATTAAAAAACATCTAGATATGAATTAGACAAACTGAAATAGAAAAGACACAGAAGTTGCGCATCGCAAAACTCTCTCCGTGTGATTGCCTTGCTCCTCTCCTACCTCATGTGCGTGTGTTGAGTTTCAGCAA
>NC_041380.1:600924143-600979696 GCF_002162155.2 Triticum dicoccoides | reverse complement strand
AGAGAGAGAGAGAGAGAAGATCACAGCTTCAAAACCATCAATTGGCATCAGAGCCACGGGGTGCAGGGCCTTGGGCGTTTTGGTGGCGGTGATCGGAGGAGTTGGGCAGTGGCGGCGATGGGTGATACATCTCCGAAGAGTAGAGATGGGAAGAGCAGCAACGGCTGCGGAAAGTACACACCGCCGGCGGCCAGGAAGGCTGCTGCAGCGGATGGCGGCGTTGTCGTGCTCGCTACCCCGTTGAGGGCCATGAGTGTGCCCGTCCAGTATCCGATGCTGATGGACACAAACTACTCGATGTGGGCCGCGAAGATGAAGGTCCTGATGAAGCCGTTGCATGTTTGGTCTGTGATTGAAGGCTCCGGTGAGTATGATCAGGCTGCGGGCGAAGGGGCGTTTGCCGCGCTCTCTCAATCCGTTCCGGATCACGTGATGCTGCAGGTTGCGGAGTGCGACACTGCACGTGAGGCGTGGGAGATGATCCGGTGTGCACGCCTCGGCGAGGATCGCGTGAGGAAGGCGCATGCACGCCAACTGAAGAGACAATTTGATCGCCTCGACATGGCGGACGGGGAGACGATCCCGGAGTTCGCCAAGAAGCTCATCCCGCTGGTGAGCGAGATCCGCTCCCTCGGTGTTACACTGGAAGACGAGGCCATGATGTAGCGGCTCTTCAACGCCGTTCCAGATCGTTTCGTGGACATCGTCAACACCATTGAGCAATGGGTTGATGTCTCGGTGATGACAGTACAGGAGGCGATTGGGCGCCTCACCGCGTTCGAGCAGAACCAGCTCGGTCGTCGTCAAAATGGTGGCGATGAAGGAGAGAAGCTGATGCTGGTTTCATGCGCCCAGCTAGAGGAGTTGATCCTCAAAAAGAAGAAGGGGAAGGGCTCTAGCAGCGGCAACAAGAACAGCGGGGGCTGTGGTCGTGATGATGGCAAGAAAAAGGAACGCCTTAAGTTCGACAAGTCGAAGCTTACCTGCTTCGAGTGCGGCGAGAAGGGTAACTTCAAGTCCGAGTGCGAGGAGTAGAAGAAAGAGAAGGCGCTTCTTGCCGGCGCAGACGTCGACGACGAGCCGGCGCTGCTGACGGCCGTTGCATGTGAGCTCGCGCTGGTGGCGAAGCATCCCGGACATCGTCGAGCCAAAAGGATTCAAGGTGAAGGAGGTCGTTCGTCCCTTGGCAATGGAGGCTGAATTGGAAGCTGCTAGGGCCGAGGCCGTGCGGCTGCGTCCTGCGTGGTGAGTTGGCCACAGCCAATGTGAAGCTGCACGTTGTATCCCCCGAGTACATTGCAGAGGCGAAGGGTGCAGCGTTTGCAAGTGCTGACGACAAGTACATGCACCTCCTGAAGTCCATGCATGCTTACGAGAAGGAGGTGCAGCATGTAAGGAAAGAGAATGATGAGATGTGGGAATCACAGCCTCTGCTCCGTGAAGAGAATGCTGAGCTGCATGTTTTGGTGAAGAAGGCAATGGCAATGGCCATGCAAGCTGGTAACAATGCCTGCAACGACGCCGGTGGCAACGACGCAAGGCCGGTCCATACATATTCGGAGCCCTGGGGCGAGACGGCGAAATGGGGCCCTTATGGACAAATAAAAATTCAGAATGTATTGTATTTCCAAAGAAATTCAGTACATCCTAATAGTATGGAAACAATATAGTTCTACAAAGGATCGCTCTTCTAAGGGGCACAAAGGGACAATCATCCCGCTCTTCTAAGTATGAAAATCTTGTCAAAGCTGACAGCAACTCGAAGCGTTTGTGTTATCATGAGATATAATGTTAATGCGTGAGAATTTACACTAGTTTCTATTTTCTCTAATCTGTTCGTTACTCGATGTCTTCATCCGAAGACAGCGTCTCCAAAGCTTCCTTAATATGATGATCAGATCTGTACAACGTTATTTATTTCGTCCAACTTTGCTTTCTCAATGCATAAAGTAGCAAGACCATTCAATCTTTCATGAATCTCAAATATTTTCCCAATAACTTCAACTTTGAGAAACAACGTTCAGCTGATGCTACAGTGAATGGTACAGCAAATAAAATTTGATAAGCTATTAATATATTTGGAAAAGGGCCTCCAACAATCTCGAACATCTCCATAGCACGCAATGGCAGATCAGATTCTGGTATAGTCATTTGTCGTAGTCGTAATTCTGAGAAGAGATATCTAATTCAACATAACTTTGAGAAACCGTTTGTACAAATTTAGCACAACATTTGCATAATTAAATATCATTCAATAAAATTCTTTTGAGCTAAGAAGCCAAATATACTTCTGAACACTTTAAGTTCTTCGAAGAACTACCGTTTCTAAAAAAAAATATCAATTGAACCTTTCTGTGATTCTGCCAGTTCATCTCTACGTTTTCTCACTGATAAGCATTTTTTAGAAGATATGTCACCAAACAATTGATGCATATAGCTGATGCGTACGGCTGGAGAAAGCCCGTGTTACGATCTCCGTACTTTAGCATCATTTGTATTTCATCAAGTTCTAAGTGATACTCTATCAACTCAGTGAGTTCTTTCCTCCTTGCCTCACTTGCATCATTCATCGGCTCCGACATAATTTTCTCTTAAGTCCCTTTATGCTCTCCAGAGCCGTTTCACTGGTTTCTTGAGGACACGTTGATCCCAATCATGAAACTGAGCATGATCTTGTTAAGCTTCTCGTAAACACTGCTCACTAAGGGATCATCTAAAACTTCATTCCAAGCTTTCTCAACTGTGACTTGAAAACTGTACTCCCAAACCCAGCTCGCCTCAAACCTCTTGGATTGTGCATGGTTACCTGCCAATGGCCGCCGGTTATTTTTGGAAAGCAAAATTGAACCATTTCTATGGCCTTTCACGCACCCTTGCTCATGAGCCATTCGATTTCGTGTATGAGATGTACATCGCCATCCGATCTAGGCTCAGGTTGCAACCTGATATGCCTCTCCTTCCATGTGGGCTACTTTTGGGCCCAGTGTCCTAGGGGCCGCTATTCCCAAAGCCAATTTGGAGCTCTTTCGTTCACCTATACACAACATAGCGTCCGATTCGGAGCAAGCGGCCGTGATATGCTCTACGCATCTGCCTCTGGATGGGCTAACCCCACCCCACCCCACCTGCCTCCTCTTGCTCGTCTCCATCTCCCACATGGATGAAACAGCGACGACGGCGCGTCAACTTCCCACACTCATCGGAGGCTTCCTCGTGGGGACGCCTAAGCACTGGATCCCCATGGAGCTGCCGTGAGCAACATGGTCTTCCTGGTGACATCTACAAGGGGACATAGGAGCTGCGGTGGTGAATCAAATATCGATCTACTGGTTTCACGATTGAGCAATGTTAGGTGCGGCAACATGCAACTATCGTTTTACCTTCCATCGCCTGTTCCTTAGCCAGCGCAAGATCACCACTTTTTAAAAGTAGCTGTGGCGGGTGACCTACGCCGCCCGCCACTCATTGGGGTTCACCTATATGCTCTTTCCCAGCAGTGCAACATGAGAGCCACCATTCGTGAAACAAAGAACCAGAAGCCATCTTCAACCCCTACATGCCGCTATTTCCGTTCTCATCTCCATATCCATCTGCATCTTCATCACCGCATCCATCCTCTCCATATTTATAGTTGTGACCACATTGAAAACTTGCAATTGCAATCCCATTTAAAAACATGCAGCTGTGAAACAGGTTGAAAACCTTGGCCAAATGAAAATATCTAAAAAATGAAAACTAAAACATTTCTGCCTACAAAAAGGAGGCCTGGCTTTTGATGTCATTAAAATAAAATGGCATCCGAAAACAAGAAAAAGTAAGAATAGGAAAGAAATGAGGAATAAAAAAAATAACCCATAGAATTTATAGGAGGGAAATGTTTTTTCTTGAAAGGCACATAAATCGGAAAACAAAAATATTGAAAATTTTAGAAGGGCCATAATCCAGGGACACATGCCCATAAACCCAAAAAAAAGAGGAAAAGGGTCATATAATCCACTAATAACACAAGCCCATAACCCAAGAATCAGGAAAAAACAACCCACATGAATCTCTGCGCCTTCAGATCTTGGCGGCGTGAATGAGGAAACTTGACAGATCTGAGTTTTAGCAATCGTACTAAGTATAAACATGGTTTTGCGCATCATTATGCTGCAGAGGCCGAGGGACTGAACCTCCTTTTAAAAAGAATCTCTTGTGCACATGCTTTTTTTAGAAAGCCTATATCACATCCATCTTAAAATTGGTCTTGCCCGCGTCTATGATGAGAGAAGACAGGGACAAAACAAGAACAATATGAAAAAGACGTGAGATACGAGTTAGCCGTGCAAACGATTGAAAAAAACTAATTATGTTTTTGAGTCCCACCCAGCCTGGACAGGGTTCCTCAAATAGATAGCGTATAAATTCATTTAAAAAGTCAAGTATTTTTAAGTTGGACCAGATTCATAGCATCAACAACTGTTGAACAAATACAATATGAAAATATATCTAATAGTGATATTGATATGACGCCTCGCTAAAATTTTAAATTAGATTATAAATCATCTATTTGGGGACGAAGAGAGTTTCTTTTTTCAGATCAAGTTTCTATTTGAGACAGTTGCAGTAGTGAGCTAGAAAACAAAACCATAACTGAGGTAAATTCTCATCAACGCAAACATAAACCATCTTTTCAACCAAAAATATAGTTGCAGTTGCAGCTTCAAAATGTGATATACCTAGAGTGAAAACAAACTTGTACTAATACTGCGTGCGTGCGTGCGTGCGCTCATCACACAGCACAATAGCAATCATTATTCATTATTTATTACTAAGTAGAGCTGATAATCTTATGGCTAGTAGGAGAAGACCACTTCAGAGCCGCCCTCCTTGTCCTTCTTCCAAGAGACAGCAACCTCCAGCTTCCCGCCAACTCCCCATTCGAACGCAGCCTCAGACCCGTCCACCGTGCACCTCTCCGGCCTCGCCGATGAGTAGACCACCAGCCTCCCCGCCCCCTTCACCTTCACCATCACCTCCGCGCCATCGCCCCCAACATCAGCAATGGTGCCACCGCAGTTGAGCATGTCGACCACGCCGACCGACGCAAACTGGGTGGCCCCACCTGCCACTGGCATCACCGGAGCAAATGTGAATATCTCGTACGAGGATGGCTGCATGGTGAAGTGGATGGGCTCCGACTGAGGGGTCATCAGGAACAGCTCCCCAGAGTGGTGCTTGTACACGGCGGACTCTGCCCGTCGGCCATGGCTGCCGTCTCTTCCCTCTGCCCCCACTCGACATCAGTTGGGTGGACCTCGCCGATGACTGCCTTGTAGCAATGTGCGTGGCCTCGGATGCGGCGCTCTGCGGGGTCCCAGCCTGCTCCCTGGCAGTTGAACGCCCCAATCACACCTCCAAACTGCAAAAACATGCAAAGTTTTAGGTAATTCAGATACAAACAAACTGAAAACTCAATGGCATAATTAAGTCAAAATGGAATGTAGAACACCATGGCATAATTCAGTTATGTACTTGTGCTTGAGAATAATTTAGACACAAATCAAGTTGTTGGCGCCGCCTCCTCGCAGCCAGCACCCTCTTCTTCTACCTCTTGGTTGCCTCACACAACTCTCTTTTTTTCACTCATGAACACACACACACACACACACACACACACACACACACATGATGAGAAACCCACACGTACACACACTTGACCATGGAGCAAACTAGGTTTGCCTTTTTACTCCCGGTGAGAACAAATGCACAACATTTTCTTTCACTAGCTAGCCCTCACGGCCCCTTCTCTTTCATTACTGCAATTAACAGCACTAACACATGCCCGTACGCTCTAGACACCACGACCAAACACTACCCAGCCGTGTTCAGCTATCAACTTGACTTATATTCTGCTAGAATCGCTCTAGACATGCATGCACATGCAGCTAAAAACTACTAGAACAGCTTTGTACAGTTTTCTCCCTACTATAATGAAAAGGCAGAGCACTTGAACTACTCCACTAACCAACTCCTAGACTCACGCTAGTCCACAACTGACTCAACGACTACGGCCATCTCTGACCACTAACATGCAATGCACGCATGCAGGTGTACACATGTCAAGATTAATTCTAACACAAGTTTGGATGCCATGGCATAACAAGTAACTTAAATTAATGTCAAGTGAGGATACCGTGGCAAAATTAAAATTTGATGTTGTAATGAATTGAGAATCAAAATTAACTGAAATATAATTTTGTACCTTGTTGAGGTTCCACATCTTGAGGACAGTCTCCTGATCCGAGAGAGGGTTCTTGAAGAGGCAGTCTCTGGTGGGCAATGCATAATGGAGGCACAGCGGCAGGGTTCCGTCCGGGAACACAAGGGTCTTGAGCAAGGCAAAGTTATGGCAGCCAAGGGAGTCACTCACGTAGATGGGGCTGCCGGAGACGGCGCGGGAGGCGGCGTGGAAAGCGGCGCACACGTGGTCCGACTGGAACATGTCCCAGTCCGGGCGTACGAACTGGCCCATCCACAGGCTGTTGTAGGAGCAGTTCACCATGTGCACGCCCTGCAGCCAGTAGGCGTCGTCACCGTTGCCCAACCAGAAGTCATCGCCGGCACGGGCCATGGACACCTGCCTCGTCCCCAGGAAAAAGAAGTCGTTGCACTGCTCCATGCTCGCGATGATGCCCGTGCCCTCGAAGTTGGCGGCGATGGAATCAGAGAGCCCGGCGTAGTAGGCCTTGGCGAGCTCCACGCGGCCGCCATGCTCCGTGCACACGTACTCCAGCGTGTTGATCACGTCCACCTTCACGCCCGTCACCCCGGCGCCGGCGAGGCACGAGTGCATGGCGTCGTACAGCTTGCCGGCGTGCTGCGGCTGCACCAGCCCGATGCCGCCCTCCACGATGCGGTCCACGGCCAGGTCGTCCATGGTGCCCGCCAGGCCAGGGGAGAGGCGCGCGGGCTCGACGACGGTGTCCAGTGCCGCCGTGCCCGGACGCACGCCGCCCCACGCGCCGCAGAGAGCCTGCCACACGTACACGTCGTCCAGCGATGGGAACCTCTGCCTCATGTCCTTGAGGAACGCCTTCAGCCCCACCTCGCCGCCGTCGCCACCTTCAGCCCGGCTGCGGAGCTTGTCGAGGACGTCCGCGCTCTTGGCGAGCAGCTGCTCCAGCTCCCGCCGCAGCTGCTCGAGCTTGGCGTCGAAGCTTGACACCTCGGCGGCCGCCGCCTTCTTCCTGGCGTTGAGGATGCCCTCGATCTCGCAGGCCTTGCGGACGACGGTCTTGGGCAGGTTCTTGTCGTAGAAGAGCTCCGGCGGGCACCGCAGCAGATCGCCCTCCCTGTACCGCCGGAAGCGCTCGCCCTCGTCCAAGCGGTAGAGGCGTGCCGTCATCTGCCCGCCGCAGAGGACGAGCCCCGGCGTGTCGGCGTGTGGGGGGTCGTCGTCACGGTTCGCGCTCTGCCAACCGTCGTCGATGACGATGAAGCGGGGCGGCACGCCGGCGTCGGTAAACTCCGAGACGCCCTGCCAGACGCCGGCGGGGTCTACGGTGAGGTAGAACGCGTCCCAGGTGCACCAACCGAACCGCTCCGCCGTGGGCGGCAGGGCCTTCTCCTCGATGAGCTTGAAGGTGCCGAGGTGCACCCGGGCGGCAACGTAGGCCTCGCGGATGACCTTGTAGGGGTCGGTGCCGGCGTGCACGTAGGTTATGCGCCCGAAGTCCGTGCCGGTGACAGCCGGCGATCCGCTCTCGGCGCAGAGCACGAGGCCGTCCTCGTCGTCCTCCGAGGGGAAGATGGCGGAGCGGAAGTTGCCCTGCACGAGCGGGAGCACGAAGACGCACCCGCCGGGGCCGAGCTCGGGGGCGTCGAGGAGCACCCACTGCGTCTCGGGCTGCACGGCGCGGCCTTTGTCGCCGGCGCGCATGGTGCTCCACCACGTCTTGAAGCGGAACACGCTGAGGAACCTCCGGCCGGCCAACTGGCCGATGCGGCACGGCGCGCGGTCGGTGGCGGCCGGGGCCGTGAAGCCGAGGAAAGCGCCGCGGCCCGTGGCGGCCGTGGCCTGCTCGAGAAGGTGTGCCGGCGCATCAGAGGACGACGGGTCGACCTGGAATGGGGAGAGCGCAACGTTGGACGGCACGCCGGAGAGGAGCACGGCTCCGCCGACGGTGAGGCTGCCGTCGTGCAGGGAGAATGCGAACTGGGACGATGATGATGCCATTGTTGGACTTGGACTTGGACCAAGACAAACGATGGATGGACAATGTTGTGTTGATGCAAACGAACCAGCCTAGATCATGCGTATAAATAGTTCATTAGATGGAAGCAAACATTGGAATCTCGGAGGATGGGATCATATCAGATTACAAGATCATGTCCATATTCATATCCGGGATTTGGCTTCCCCTTGGCATTCTTTAACCCATCTTAATTTTAGGCGCCTGCCGACATTCACAAGGCTCTGGATTCTTTCTTTTTTACCGTCTTAGTATAAGACATCCAAGCAAATAAGGAAATTACATCCGATTATATAAAATCAGTTCATATCCATATCCCTATTCATATTCCTATTTAGATCACATATCCATTCCTTCCAATCGCTCATGTCTCTTCATGGTAACCAGCGCCCATGGCATTTTTTTCCATGTAGATTTTTTTTGTAACTTTTACGCAAAAACCATCGATACACATAGCTTGCATGATAACTAGCGCCCGATTGCATTTTAGGTTTTCCATTTTCATTTTTGATCAGTTTTACATTTTTATTCGGCATTGGCAAATGATTTACTCCGTCGGACGACTCCCAAACTTACTCATGCTACTGAAATGGACACAATTAGTCACGTGTGCATGCACATGGTCAACCAAATGCTGTGGAATGCCGACAATGTTGTGGTTTATAATTAAAATGCAACTTTAGCTGCATATAGCTACTCTTGCATTTGTTTGCATCTTTCGACGCCTTGTTTCGTCGCTTAGGTGAAGCCAACAGTGGCTACGGCTCTCGAGCATCTTTTTTTTAGGAAGGTCTTCATGGCTAGCTTTATTAATAATCAACAGAAGTTATATCATCCACCAAACTGGAAGTAATACAGGCCGGGGCCCCATCACTCCAGGAGTTCGAGATCTTATCACAAAAACAAAAGCTGGCTAGCTCATGCGCTGCCTGATTACAAGATCTAAGGCAATGTTTAAACTTGATCTTCGATAAGTGACGCCGCATCCACGCAATCCGCGAACACCGCAGCAACTGCGTCCCACCATCTGCTTTCACCTGTGCAATATTGTATCACCACGAGCGAGTCCGATTCAGCTTCCACCCTTGGAAATCCCAGTGAGTTTGCAAATATAAGCCCTTCCCTCATTGCCATTGCCTCCGAAGTAACAACATCATAGGCATGAGGAAAGTATTTGCATTGAGCAGCCAAAAAAATTCCCCTTGCTATCTCTTAGAACTGCGGCTACTGCTCCAGCCCCTACATCAGCATGAAACGCTGCATCGACGTTCAGTTTCACAAACTTCGGTTCAGGTCTGCACCAAGTATTCACCGGATCGGTGTGCTTCTTTGAAAAGGTTTCGTGGTAGTTATTTGTGATTGCAAGGACAGAAATAGGCCATTTTGCTGGGTCCAGGCGTTTACCATCATGTGTAACTTGTCGTCGAATCCACCAAAGGTACCATACTTCCACCACAATAATCTGCTTTATATCTAAGTTTGGTTTGAGCGGAGCAGGACAGTCATCAGCTGTTAGTAGATGTTCCAGAATGACTGAGCCTGACCGGTCAATCTTTTTAGCCTCTTCAATTATATATAGAATACCCAGCTGACCCCATAGAGATAATGCATGAGAGCAATCAAACAGCAAGTGACGCACATCCTCGGGTCCCTGGTGGCATATTGGACATGCACTATCTGAACCAACATGCCTATTAGTAAGTATGGATTTTAAGGGTATTATTCCATGCAGCGAACGCCAACAGAAGATTGAAACCTTTCGTGGAACTTTTAGCTTCTATAGCCTCGTCCATATTTCAGGTGAGTTTGAACCCCCCCCCGGTCTCTCCCTTAAGTTTTGCTGCGCCTGGTAGGTATGACTCCATTGCAGTTTGTACGCAGACCTTACTGAAAAAATTCCCATTCGGTCTGGATGCCAAGCGATGAAATCCTCAAATGAGTTGTAACTAAGTGGGATTTGCAACACTCTCCGAACGTCCACTGGGTTCAGGATAGATAGAAGAAGATCTTCGTCCCACATCCCAGTATTTGGGTCTATTAGATCGCTAACTCTTGACAACACAGTCGGCCCACGTGCAGAGATAATTTTTCTATCTGGACTTGCTGGTGCCCAGGGGTCATTCCAAATATTGATGCTCTCACCATTCCCAATCCTCCATATATATCCCAGTTTGAACGTAGCAACTCCCTTCATGATGCTTTGCCAGGTAAAAGATGCGCCATTTTTCAAAGTGGCTTCGAGTATGCTGCAGTTTGGGAAGTACGTCGCCTTCAGCACCTGGGCACATAAAGAATGTGGGTCAGTGACAAGCCGCCAACATTGCTTCGAAAGCATTGCTAGGTTAAAGGAGTAAAGGTCTCGGAATCCCATACCGCCCTCATTCTTTGGGCACTACAAGAAATATGTCAACTTATGACCTTCTGTCAGTGACCCTCGAAGAATTGGTCATAAATTTATGACCATTTTAGACCAATTGGTCAAAAGCTGTTCAGGGGGCTCCAAACCCTAAACCACTGCGACCATTTTGGTCAGAAAGGTCGTAATTTGCTTACACGAAATGGTCACAAAGCAAATAGTGCTAGTCCGCTGCCTTATTTCTAGTTGTTAATGACCAATATAGATGGTCATTGCCTTGTAGATTGTGGTGGGTTGTGATGACTAGGCGCCATCTCATCAGTTTTGCCTATGTGTCATGTCCATGTGGCAGTTTTTGCCCTAGGTTGTGAAGCAACCTATATTTCTATCATTCCCAAAATTCCCAAAAATATCTCATAAATTCTTTGGGGCATATCTTCATCAAATATGTAAAAATCCTTCCTTGCCTAGTTCAAAACTAATTCAACAATATTCATTTTCCTATTTTGTTCACAACAACACTTTATGAAGGAAGTGCTATTTATATATTCTTGATTGCCCTCGAATTTTTGGGCACTCTTTCCTATCCAAATCATTACCACATGACAAAATTCAGCTCCATTTGCCTAGCAAATCTTCTTCGGCAAATTTCCAAAGTTTTTGTCCACCTAGAAGCATTGTGAAGGAAGTACCCTTTTTATATCTCTAAATGACATGAAATTTATACAGTTTCTTCATATGCCCAAATTATCACCCTCCTCCAAATTGCAGCTCAGTCATATCACCTATGTGAGCCCAGGTTTAATTTATATTTTATGGCCAAATTGGCACGTTGCAAAGCAAGTGTTATATAGACCCCTCCTATTACCCTCAAACTTTTCGGGCACTCTTCCATACCCAAATCATTGCCACATGATAATATTCAGCTCAATTTTCCTAGTAAATCTTTCTCGGGAAATTTCCAAAGTTTCTACCTCGAGAGAAGCTTTGTGAAGTAAGTACTAGCTAGGCTTACTGAAATGATCTGAAAATTTGCCAGCGCATGACCATACCTAAGTAATTTACCTACACCAATTTTGAGCTCATTTCATTCATCCAATCTCTCTCACTAGTTTTCCCAAGTTTCTGTCCATAGAAGAGCATTGTGAAGGAAGTACTACTTTGGCATGTCCAAATAGTATCCATTTTCTACAGTGCTTTCCTATGCCCAAATAACCATCCTCCACCAAATTCCAGCTCAATCCATTTATTATTTTGAGCCGAGCTTCAACATTCGTAGTCATGTCCAGCGTGGTAGTTTGCAAAGCAAGTACCACCTAGGCTCTTCCTTTTGAGCTGAAAATTTGTGAAGACGGTATCCTCAGTATCTGATCATCCTCAGCCAAAACTCACGCTCATGAGCCATGTACATTTCCCGTACCGCTAATCAAACACTTGGCTGCTAATTCATGTTTGAGCATCGATCGGTCTCCTTGTGAGAATCTTATGTTGTAATTTTCTTCCTAGCACCTACCTGGGGAGTGCCCAACCCACTAGACATGCCTAGGCCACCCAGAACACATGGCAACACCACGGTCACGCGGTGACCACGTGGCGGGCATGCGAGTTTACGCGCTCTAGAGTTGGGGCCCTCGGCCACCACCCAAACCTCGACGTATCGCCACCAAACCATGTATTTATGATTAAATAGGTACTTATGTAACTAGAAATGATTTTTGGAAAAAATAAATAGCAAACTATGAGGCAGCTGCAGTTCAAATTTGACCCGCTTCCAACTGAATCGGCGGAAATTTGTCTTTTTCACGAGAGGTGGATAAAAACATTTTACACCCAACCATTTTGTCAATTATGCATTAAATATGGCCTAGTATTTTATAAAAATGATTTGGTCCAATTTTGCAACAATTATTTGGTAGTTCCTTCACAAAAAAACCTCCTTTTGGGCACTCAAAAATGGAAAATGGTTTTTTCGTCCAATGAAAATGAAAACTTACTTAGGCAACATTGTTTGTCATTCCAATATGCACCCTTGTGCACAATATGAGATCATTTGAACAAAATATGCCATGGATGTGGCCATAAGATTGATCATTTGGCTTGAAAGCCATTGATCTCCACACATGATAGCTCGTTTCTGAGAACACCTTTTTTAAAATAATTGCCGTATTACAAGTTTGTTATTTTTCCTAGGAACTTGGCCACATATGATGAAAAAATGCGAAGGTTTCCCAATTTTTTGATTTTTTTGAATTTTTTATGCCCGTTTCAAAATGCGGTCAAAACGACGGGAATGACTGTTCCTAGCTAGTGGTTGAATCTTGGAATTTTGTTGGTGTTTCTCTGATAAAAAAGATACTTATGTACCTAGAAATGATTTTTGGAAAAAATAAAGAGCAAACTACGAGGCAGCTACAGTTCAAATTTGACCCACTTCCAACTGAATCAGCGGGAATTTGTCTTTTTCATGAGAGGTGGATCAAAACTTTTTACACCCAACCATTTGGTCAATTGTGCATTAAATATGGACTAGTATTTTAGAAAAATGATTTGGTCCAATTTTGCAACAATTATTTGGTAGTTCCTTCACAAAAAAAGCTCCTTTCGGGCACTCGAAAAATGGAAAATGGTTTTTTCGTCCAACGAAAATGAAAACTTCCTTAGGCAACATTGTTTTCCGTTCCAATATGCACCCTTGTGCACAATATGAGATCATTTGAACAAACTATGCCATGAATGTGGCCATAAGATTGATCATTTGGCTTGAAAGCCATTGATCTCCACACATGATAGCTCGTTTCTGAGAACACTTTTTTAAAATAATTGCCGTATTAAAAGTTTGTTATTTTTCCTAGGAACTTGGCCACATATGACGACACAATGCGAAGGTTTCCCAATTTTTTGATTTTTTTGAATTTTTTATGCCCGTTTCAAAATGCGGTCAAAACGGCGGGAATGACCGTTCCTAGCTAGTGGTTGAATCTTGGAATTTTGTTGGTGTTTCTCTGATTAAAAAGATACTTATGTACCTAGAAATGATTTTTGGAAAAAATAAAGAGCAAACTACGAGGCAGCTACAGTTCAAATTTGACCCGCTTCCAACTGAATCGGCAGGAATTTGTCTTTTTCACCAGAGGTGGATCAAAACTTTTTACACCCAACCATTTGGTCAATTGTGCATTAAATATGGCCTAGTATTTTAGAAAAATGATTTGGTCCAATTTTGCAACAATTATTTGGTAGTTCCTTCACAAAAAAACCTCCTTTTGGGCACTCGAAAAATGGAAAATGGTTTTTTCGTCCAACGAAAATGAAAACTTCCTTAGGCAACATTGTTTGCCATTCCAATATGCACCCTTGTGCACAATATGAGATCATTTGAACAAACTATGCCATGAATGTGGCCATAAGATTGATCATTTGGCTTGAAAGCCATTGATCTCCACACATGATAGCTCGTTTCTGAGAACACTTTTTTAAAATAATTGCCGTATTACAAGTTTGTTATTTTTCCTAGGAACTTGGCCACATATGATGACACAATGCGAAGGTTTCCCAATTTAATTTATTTTTTTTGAATTTTTATGCCCGTTTCAAAATGCGGTCAAAACGGCAGGAATGACCGTTCCTAGCTAGTTGTTGAATCTTGGAATTTTGTTGGTGTTTTTCTGATTAGAAAGATACTTATGTACCCAGAAATGATTTTTGGAAAAAATAAAGAGCAAACTACGAGGCAGCTGCAGTTCAAATTTGACCCGCTTCCAGCTGAATCGGCGAGAATTTGTCTTTTTCACCAGAGGTGGATCAAAACTTTTTACACCCAACCATTTGGTCAATTGTGCATTAAATATGGCCTAGTATTTTAGAAAAATGATTTGGTCCAATTTTGCAACAATTATTTTGGAGGTCCTTCAAAAAAACCTCCTTTTGGGCACTCGGAAAATGGAAAATGGTTCTTTCGTCCAAAGAAAACGAAAACTTCCTTAGGCAATATTGTTTGCCATTCCAAGATGCAAACTTGTGCGAAATATGGAATCATTTGAGCAAACTATGAGGCAGCTGTAATTAAAATTTGACCCGCTTTGTAGTGAATCGTCGAAAATCCCACCTAGTATGAAACTACCTCTAGTTATTTGAGGGAACCGTACTTAAACATTGTCATAAGAAGAGAAGGGAACTTACCACCGGGCGTCGTGGTGCTGCGTTGGATCTCCTCGACGCTGCAATGGAGCTTTTTCATGCTCGGTGCTGTCGTGACATATTGATGTGATCGAATGATAGCCAATGCGCAAATCGGGCGGCTAGCTAGGCGGATGATTTCTAGACAAAATCATCTGGCTGACTCATAGTTCTTTGCTTATTGTTAATCGATTAAGACCAATTTACATGGTCATAACATCATCAAAGCCTATACTTCCTTCTGATTGGTCCTGGACATGTTCACGCGGATCAAGCATCAGAGACCGTCAGATACTCACAGATCCAACGGCCCACACCCACCTCACCCTCTCATCCCTCATCCCACCCGCAGTCCAACCACCCAAACCCTAACTCAGATCCCCACCCACTCCAGCCGCCGCTGCCCCCTTCTCCCTAGCAGATCCAATCCAAGTCAGAACCACTCGCCCTCCCGCCCCCGACCTCCATCTCCATTCTTGCGTGCGTCGGCCACCTCCCTCCGGCGGAGCTCGAGCCCCACCCCCAAGCGCCGCTGCTCCACCCTCTCCCGTGCCCATCCACTGCGCGTCGTCGGACTCACCATCCTTCGCTGCACCGTGGAGATGGGCGTGTGTGTGTCCGCCCTATCGGTGGAGGCAAAGGGGCGCCGCGGTGGTGATGGGGAACAAGATCGCGTCGCCAAATACATCCACCAAATCCTCGAAACCCTAGCAGCGAAATCGACTCGATCAAAAAAGTTCTTCATCTTCCTTGATTTGGTGCTGATTGTGGTTTGTTGGCGCGCGCGCAGGAGGATGTGACGGTGGAGAGGACGCCTGAGGAGGAGGAGGCCAGGCTGAGGTAGCTCGAGTTCGTGCAGCAGGCTGCCGCGCAGGCTGTCTTGCTGGTCGCCGCAGCCTACGCGTACGCCAAGCAGGGCGCCGGCCTGCTCTGCCCCGACGTCGACTACGTCAGGGAACGTCAAGGCCATCGTGGGCCCCGTCTACGACCGCTACCACGCCGTGCCGCTCGATCTCCTCAAGTTCCTCGACCACAACGTGAGAACCTCAACTTTATTTCTTAGTTGTATGCAAGGATCTATTATCCGATTCTGTTCCTGGCCGTTGCTTTTCGCCACTGGAGAACCTAGGTGTTCTCTGTTTCTTAATTTCCCGTCGCATCTGCATAATGTTATCAGTTGTTCCCGTCGCGCGGATTTGAGTCCTGCCTAGCTCAATTCCGCTGAGCTATGTGTGCACGCGTCTCGTTCGGAATCAGCAGTTTACTGCTCCCAAATTCGGATCGAAGCCTCGTTTGGGCCTTACTTAGTCGTGCCATTAGTTCAGCAGTTCGTCGAATTAGTTGAGGTGTACGTGTGGAGAAGTTGGAGCCTATGACAATCACTGGTTCCATTTACAGATAATTTTTAGGGGCTTCCAGTTTATTCAACTTGGTTGCACGATTGCCACTGATTGCTACTGTGGTATAGAGTATATGCTACAGTCATATTTGCGGCAAGGTTTATTGGTGCGAGTGTGGTTGGCATGTAAGGGAGCCACTATGAAGATGAATAAGACAAATTCCACCTGCACAGGGGATGTGGATATGTGATGGTGAAATGAGGAAATGTGGTTGTAGTATTTTCTGCACATTTTCCTCGTGACTCCATCACGGCCTCTTTGCAGGTTTAATTTCCTTGAGACTCCATGTAGCTTCCTTCTGAAGGATGGCAATGTTGCACACATTAGAATGAAAGCTGAACCATTCTTATACACTTTTAAGTCCTGTAAATAACTATTCAGGGGGGCATATTCGTTTCATGAATCATCTATAAATATCATTCACATGGTACTGGGTCAGTTTCTAGCTACCATTTCTATACACATTATCTGTGTGTGGGCGCCAGTAGCTTCATGACTTGCTATTCTTATTCAAGTGGACGAACTAAGTCATTTTTATTCAGTTTGCATTCTGCTATGCCAAAGCCGGCAATATGAGCATCACTGTACACTTTTCACCACTCCACTCCCTCCCATGCAAAAATCATCCTCTCAGCTCTCACCCGTCGATGGGGAATTTTCCAATCGACACTTCATTTCGTTGCTAGTACGTATTACACACACATGCTCCACAGCAAATCCAACTGCATGCTCCCAAACTTTCTTCTGTTCTTGTGTTTGAAATGAGTTTTTTTAGTAACTAGGGGTCATGTATCTTAATGGCTGAGCATGGAGCATAACATCAGTTATCAAATTGTGTACATTCTCACATGTGAAGCATGTACCATTTGCTAGTACTACGTAGTTGCTAGCGATGCATGGCTAGCCTGTGTCTGGTCTTTTTGACTGGATCACATCCATATGCTCCGGTCCAATGCGCCCAGCTATAGCCTCATTTTTAAATACGTTATTTTTATTTTCCAGCATTCGTTTTTTATTTACTGTAGCATTTCTTGAAATGATTTTTATTCTAAGCATTTTTGTCATACTCAATAAGCTAGTTCCTGAATCAAATTTGTTAATGAAATGTTTTTGTAGCATGCTATAGTTAATTAGTTGGCAAGTCTGATGTCCATTCGCCTGATTTCGTCGCCTGATTCCAAACACCTCCTCTGTTTTTTGCAGGTCTGGCAGCACCGCCGCGTCGACGAAGAAGGTGGTGACCGCGGCGGCGAGCGGCGTGAGTTGGTGGCTGCGGGACTCGACGGCACGGCTCATATATGTGCTTTCGACTAATCTAGCTTTTGGTCTAGCTGGGCATTACTTTCGGTTAATTAGCTTTCGGCTCATATATGTGCTCTCTATGATACTGATGGTTCCCTAGCTAATAATATGATGATTTAATCCCCTAAGCATTGATGCATCCCATATCACCATGGCTGTTGTTTGCTGTCAAGATTTGCTTAGCCTGAATACATGGTTATGTTTTTGTGTACTGCTATCCTGTTGTCTATGTTGGATGGACAGCATCCCAGTACAAGTACTTGCTAGGTTTTACCTGTTCGTGCAAATCTTGTTATGTGTTGCAAGTCGTTTTAGTACTACCTAATTAAGTCATCTACTGTCATGTGCCTGCGCAATGTTTCCTCCTTATATCACCTTTAATCCAAGGCAAAATCTGGACCAACGAGTACCTATTGCACTAATGGGTGATTAGTACGCTGACAGAGATATTTGGAAATAGGAATTCTAAAGCGCATACTATTCAGAGCAGAACGGTAATTTCCTTAATGAAGTAGGTGACTGTAATTTGTATAATAACCACACATGCTACTTTAATTAATGTTTCCACTTTTCTTTGATGAAATGGTTTAGTTTTGATTAATAACTCATTGGATTTTAAATATGGTAGTAAGAAGTTGCAATAGCGCTATGTGGCGTTTGCACAAATTCCTTGATTTTCTAGCATACCAGGTGCTGGGACTTGTCAAACAACAGCTTAGTTTCCATAGAAGTATACTCAGTTATATGAGATACTTGGTTGGCATAGTAAACCAAACCATGTTACTGATAATTTTTTTGTTCCTTCTCAGGACTGCTCCCGTGTGGTGGCCTCCTTGAGACTTGGCACTTAGCAGCATAATCTAATTAATTATACTGATTTTTTTGTTCTTCCAGAATCTTGGCACTTTGCTTGTCTATGGATCATCTTCCACTTGAGAGCTGGCAGGAGGTCATTATTCCGTTGCTGCCTCATCACTTACCTCCAGTTCTGAATTTGTGTGATAAATGCTTCTGAATTCCAATGACAAGTGCTACTGAAAATTTTCTGTTCTTGTTCCTTTAATACGCATGTTCATGAATAATCGCTTCAGCTATTTGTTCTTCTGAAAACTTCAGTATGCAAGTACCTATTCCTGGTACAGCAAGTACCAGTTCTTGAGCATTTGCACAATTTTCATTATTTGTTCTGAAAATTTGCTCTAGTGGAATCATAGTAGTATGCACTAGCAGCAATTTGTCAATGTTTGATTCAAGCTTACTCTCGTTATAATGTATTGTGTAGTTGTTGTTTCAAACTGTTTTGCTACAAGTACCATAATTTGCATTGAAGATATTGTATTCTGTTGCTGTATCATTGTTTAATAAAACCACAGCATGATGCTCACATGAGATATCCACATGTTTCTGTGTTGTTTCTTTCCAGCATGATGCTCTCGTTATAATGTATTCTGTTACTGTTTTGCTACAAGCTGTGTGTTGATTTGATAACAGGAGTTTCCTTGTCCTGGTCCTATACTGCATTTTGACTCCTATGTTTCTGTGCGCGTGTGTTTAATTGATGTTGTTTCAACTTTGAACTGCTTCTGCATATGGCCTATACTGCAATTGAGATTTAAATTTGTGGTTGTTCCTCTTTTACAGATGCTCAAGTGTGAAGTGTGAAGCAAGTGTGAAGCCGTGAAGTGTGAAGTCGTCAAGTTCTACTTAGTGAAGAGTAGCATATTGTTAGCATATATGTGTTGTAAAGATTGTAATAGATTTATTTAGTGGTATATTTGATGAAATTTATGTGTTCTTTTTGATTATGTATGTGATCTGAAAACTTGTGAAATGGAAACTTGACCAATGGGTCCACTTATGAAAATAATCTGTCAAATTTGTACATTTCTGACATGTGGGACCAATTTGAGAGATGATCATGACAAGTGGGACCCATCTGACTAGTGGGACCAGCTTGAATATATAATGGCTGAAAATAGAAAAGCAATAAATAATAAAAGGTCACGGGCCAACAATAAAAAAGGCTACAACATTGGGCTTGGCCCATGAAGCCGACCAGAATTACCAAGGAAAAAATAATAAAAGGCTGAATTAATGGGCTCGGCCCATGTAAAACACCTAATCGGACCGGGCTGAATCTTGTGCCACATCAGCTTGGCATGCTGGATGCCTACGTGGCCTGGGGAGGTTGCTGGTGACCAAAACGCCACAGTAGACGTATTTTGGTCATAAATGTCTATGACCATTCCAGAAGAAAGGTCGCTATAGTCAGTTTACGACGGCCAGCTTTTGACCTTATGTTTTTGGTCACAAAAAGGTCATAAATGGAAATTTGTGACCATTCAGTGACCAATAGTGGTGGTCACAAGTTGACATATTTCTTGTAGTGGGGTAACATAACTTCCACCAAGTGTACCAATGCATTCTCTTGTGTTCCTCATCATCTCCCCACCAGAATTGGGCTATTAAATCTGTTATGTCCTTGCAAAGTCCCTTTGGTAAACTGAATACCAACATAGCAAAGACTGGAATAGCCTGTGCTACAGACTTCAGAAGAATTTCTTTCCCACCAGAAGATAGTTGCTTCTCTATCCATCCTTTTAATCTTTCCTTAATTCTCTCATAAAAGTGCTTGAAGCAGTCACTTCTATCCGCTCCTACCAAAGCAGGTAGTCCTAGGTATTTATCGGACAAAGCTTCATCGTCGATATGGAGTTCCTGGCATATCCCAGTCCTGGACGTGGCAGTGGTGTTAGGACTAAAGAACACACTTGATTTTGCTAAACTCACCATTTGTCCTGAACTCTGGCAGTAGGTCTCTAGAACACGCTGTAAGAAAGCTGCATTTAAAACATCTGCTTTCATAAGAACCAAAGAGTCGCCAGCGAATAAAAGGTGTGATACCGACGGTGCATTTCTACACACTTTGGCATAGAGGGAATCTTGAAATAAGAAGGATCAACTTTCAGCGCCTGCACCCAACCGATTGAAGTTATAATTGCAAATTATTCCAAGGGAAAAAGAAAACTACGAATGGAACATCATTTTTTATCATGCATACACTTATACAAATGCTATGCAAAGAGTGCAGAACCTTGATGGATTTTTTATCATGGAAATTTGTACTACTTTTGTAAAACATGCTACTAGCTGGTTTTGTCGTTCACACTTCACACTCTGAGTTATCGAAGGAGATGATGATTATACTGAAGGCATCATCGGTGCATCTCTTTTCTCTTCCCTCGGGCTGCTCTGGGGGGAAACCCTACATCTGGGCCTCCCGGATCGGACAATGGCGACGTTCGGCGTTATTCTACCTTGCGGGGACATCGTTTTGGAGCACCTACTGGCTAGTGGGATGGGTGGGCGGAGGTCTCCGCATGTTTCTCATGTAGTGAGCAGAGCGATGTGCCACCTACAGTATCGATGATGGCGAGTCTTGGTGGCAAGGTGCAGCTGGGTCTCCACGCTGGATACCGTTTGATGGTCGTGCGTGGGAGCTTGTTGCTCTCTGACATCGTGTTGGCGTCTACGGTAGAACGGTCTAGCAAGATCAGTGCATTGATTGTTCCTGGAGATTGGATTGTGGAAGAACGTGGTGACGGATTCTTACGTGTGCGAATGCGGTGCACACTCAGAGTCTGCTAGACCGGTTGGTGCTCCTGGCTAGCCAGCGGGAGGCTTGGTGACGCCACCGGATTTCTATGTGTGTGTGGAGACCGGTCAAGGTTGTAGGTAGGGCGTTAGTTTTCACCAGAAAGTGGATTTGGATTGATCAGTGTATTTATTTTGTAAGACCTTGTTGAATAATGAATAAAGATGGTTGTATGTATCATTTTGATGCAGAGGCCGAGGGTAATCCTCCATTTCGAAAAAAGACCAACACAATAATGTTCATGTGTGTAGAATTCTGATGCATTTGTGTAATCTTTCTTCTTCATTGCTTAAAAAAATTAGATAAACATAATTCAGTTCTAAAGCATTGAATTAAAAGTTGTTTCAGGTCAAGACTTTCTTTTTCTAGTTAAGAACATAATCATCCTGAGAAAATTCAAATAACTTTAGTCATACATTCAAAAGTCTGATTTGTAGAACAAATAATCGATTTTCCTAAAGCACATCTAGATGCGCTCTAAGTATTGCACATCTAAGTCATATGTCATTGATTTTACGCTAAGAATCGTGAAAAAAAAATCTTTTGTCTTTTTTTCCTTTTCTTTCTATTTTGACTGAGTCACTTATATGTACAATAATTAAAGCACATCTAGATATGCCCTAGACATACCCAACAATAATAAAGTAACTGATTGAGGATTTAAGGCAAGTCAGAGGGCATGCCAAACATTTTTTATGGTGGGGAATGGTCATTTATTTTTGCCACGGTGGCATACCTGTTGGTGCTTTGGTTGGCCGTCCATCCCGTTGCATCCTTGTCTCCAGCACACTCCAGGAGCTGTTTCCCCTTCCAGCTCCCTAGGCCTGTCGACGCCCTTGCAGCTACAGACATCATCCCATCCCTGCCGCCTCTCACTCCGCGTAACCACGCAACCTCGCCCTCCTCCAGAGTTCGCACGTCCGGCGGCGCCCGATGCCTCCTTTGGGGTCGCACGTGGCTCCCCTTCCTATAGTCGCAACTCTGTCCTATGCCCGACGACCTCTGTTGAGGAACGCAGTAATTTAAAAAAAATTCCTACGCACACACAAGATCTATCATGGTGATGCATAGCAACGATAAGGGAGAGTGTTGTCTACGTACCCTCGTAGACCGAAAGCGGAAACATTATGACAACGCGGTTGATGTAGTCGTACGTCTTCACGACCCGACCGATCCTAGTACCAAAGTATGGCACCTTCGCGATCTGCACACGGCTTGGTGACATCCCACGAACTCTCGATCCAGCTGAGTGTCGAGGGAGAGCTTCGTCAGCACGACGGCGTGATGACGGTGATGATGAAGCTATCGACGCAGGGCTTCGCCTAAGCACTACGACGATATGACCAAGGTGGATTATGGTGGAGGGGGGGCACCACACACGGCTAAAACTGTTGTCTGTTGTGTGTTCTAGGGTGCCCCCTGCCTCCGTATATAAAGGAGCAAGGGGGGAGGTTGGCCGGCCCTAGGGCGCGCCAAGGAGGGGAGGAATCCTCCTCCTAGTGGGAGTAGGATTCCTGCTTTCCTAGTCCAACTAGGAGGAGAAGGGGAAAGAGGGAAAGGAGAGGAAGAGGGGAAGGAAAGGGGGGGTGCCCCCCTCCCTAGTCCAATTCGGACTCCCTATAGGGAGGGGGCGCGGCTGCCCCTTGTGGGCTGCCTCCCCTCTTCCCTATGGCCCATGTAGGCCCCATCTTTCCCTGGGGGGTTCCGGTAACCCTCCGACACTCTGGTTTTCTCCAAAATCACCCGGAACACTCCCGGTGTCTGAATATAGCCATCCAATATATCAATCTTTCTGTCTCGACCATTTCGAGACTCCTCGTCATGTCCGTGATCATATTCGGGACTCCAAACTACCTTCGGTACATCAAAACACATAAACTCAAAATACCGATCGTCACCGAACTTTAAGCGTGCGGACCCTACGGGTTCAAGAACTATGTAGACATGACCAAGACACATCTCTGGTCAATAACCAATAGCGGAACCTGGATGTTCATATTGGCTCCCACATATTCTATGAAGATCTTTATCGGTCAAACCTCATAACAACATACGTTGTTCCCTTTGTCATCGGTATGTTACTTGCCCGAGATTCGATCGTCGGTATCTCAATACCTAGTTCAATCTTGTTACCAGCAAGTCTCTTTAGTCGTTCTGTAATGCATCATTGATGGGGTTATGTACCTAGGGTAGGGTCATGGACCTGATCTAAGTACCTTACCCAAGGACACCCTCAGAAGAAGTCGCCTTCCAGTCGACTAACGAGGGACACACTCGACTGACTTGAAGGACTCGACCACGAAGACTCACTCGACCACCAGAAGGTCAAGAGGCACTCTGCACTGCAACAGCCTGTAATCAAGTAGACTTTATGATAGTAAAGGCACTTTATGTGGGGCGTTACCAGTAACGCCCCAGACTTAACTCACCTTAAACCCTCTCCTACGTGGGCTGGCTGGGGTCCTGGCGCACTCTATATAAGCCACCCCCCTCCACAGGCAGAAGGGTTCGGCACCTTGTATCTCCTATACTCATAATCCACTCGACCGCCTCCGGGCTCCGAGACGTAGGGCTGTTACTTCCTCCGAGAAGGGCCTGAACTCGTACATCCTTTGTGCTTACAACCTCTCCATAGCTAGGACCTTGCCTCTCAATACCTACCCCCACTCTACTGTCAGGCTTAGAACCACGACAGTTGGCGCCCACCGTGGGGCAGGTGTTTTAGCGATTTTGTGGAGAAGTTGCAATTCTTCCGAGTACTTTCATCATGGTGTTTGTTGGAGTTTTGGTCGGGGGTCAAGAGATCCGTCTCGGCACTCTCACCTTCATCGCTGACGACTCCGCGTGGCTCCATGAGGCTCCACTCGACGTTGATGCGCTCCCCGTCCGCGGTGCGACGCATTTTCGTGCGTATGTCCGCGGCGTTCTGCTGCAGCAACCGTCGACCCAGTATCGGTCGGCTCCTCCATCGTCCACCCTCCCGGTATTCCGCCGGTGCAAGCGCTCGGGCCGGTCGAGGCTTCAGCGATGGGTGAGGCACGCGGTGGCTCGCCAATCGGCCACCACCCAAGTTGCGGCAATCGAGCCCGACGAACCTCTCTACGGCTTGTTCGATCAGTCGACTGGCTCCGTAGAGACTACATCCGAGTGCGGTAGCAGTGATCCAGCGGCGGAAATCTTGAGGGTCGACGGGCCCCACAGTCCTCCTGGCTTCTCCCGTGGTGGTGGAGCAGGTGACGGCGGCGACCCTACACGAGGCTACGAAGAGTACCAGCCCGAGCCACTCGACTCTCTGCAAAGAGAGGAACTTCGCCGCAGGAACGAGGATCCCCTGCATATGCCCATCGCAGGAGAAACCCCCGAGGCTCGTGCCTTGGAGGAGGCGCGTCTGGCCAATTTGGCCGAGCGCACTCGACTGGAGAATCTTCAGCGAGCACTCGACGAGCGCGCGCGGCAACGAGTTCCCGACACCAGTCGACGTCAACTCTTCCCGCCAACTCAGGTATATCGAACCCCAATTCAGAATTTAGCAGCTGCGACCCGTATAGCAGAGTCCATCCAGCCTTCGCAGTCGGAAGCTGGCAGAGGTTTGCTGCAGATCAGGGATCTGCTCCGGGCAGTAGGAGATCAGAATTCAGCCGTGTCTCAGTCGCGCAGCAGAATTCACAGTCGATCCGTCACTGTGAATACGGTTCAGTCGGCTCACAGCCCCAGATCGCCTCTGCGGCATGAAGGGCGCGAGAATCGGCGAGATCAATATGGCGACAGACTCAACCGAGATGATAGGCGTCGAGTGCCCTATTCCCCTCCGAGGGGTGGGTCTTACGCTCCTCGGCAGCCAGATGATAGGCGTCAGTACAGTACAGGGCGTAGGGTTCCAGTCGACCCCAGAGAACCAGGCTTCGACGCGCGATCCATTATCGTGCAAGGGTTGGTTGACCGGAACAGAGCCCATCGAGGTGGACTCGACAGAGATGTACCCACAAGCAGTCGAGTGCATGTTTCTGGTCCTGAATGTTTCAGCAGAGCTATCAGAGCCGCAGTTATCCCTCCCAATTTCAGGTTGGCAACAGGAGTCAGCAAGTTCACTGGTGAGTCTAAGCCTGAAACTTGGCTTGAAGACTACCGAGTGGCAGTTCAGATTGGTGGTGGGAACGACGAGGTGGCCATGAAGCATTTGCCCCTCATGTTGGAAGGTTCTGCCAGGGCATGGTTGACTCAATTACCTCCTAGCAGCATTTACACTTGGGAAGATCTGTCCCGAGTGTTCGTCAGAACGTTTGAAGGAACTTGCAAGCGACCAGCTGGATTGACAGAGTTGCAAGTCTGCGTGCAGAAAACTAATGAGACTCTCAGAGAGTATATTCAGAGGTGGATCACTTTGCACCACACTGTGGAGAATGTGTCTGATCATCAGGCAGTTTGCGCCTTCAAAGATGGTGTCAAGAACAGAGAACTGAGTTTGAAGTTTGGTCGAACCGGTGACATGACCCTGAGTCGGATGATGGAGATTGCTACCAAGTACGCCAACGGCGAAGAAGAAGACCGACTCCGAAGCGGCAAGCACAAGTCGAGTCAGTCGAAAAAAGGAAACACCAGTCGGAAACAGAAGCGGAAGGCTGAACCGGCAGCTCCTGGAGAGGCTCTGTCCGTGACTCAAGGAAAGTTTAAGGGGAAACCAAAAGGATCCTGGAACCCCAAGAAGGTAAAGGATAAAGAAGGGAACGACGTGATGGATATGCCATGCCACATTCACACGAAGAAAGACGAAGAGGGGAATATCATTTACCCGAAGCACACCACTCGCCAATGTCGACTCCTGATCCAGCAGTTTCAGGGAAAACAGTCTAAGGACAAGGAGAAGGAGTCGGACAAGGCCGAAGACAAGGAGGACAGTGAGGAAGGATATCCGCATATCAACTCCACTCTGATGATCTTTGCAGATGTGGAAAGCAGAAGTCGACTGAAAGTGATTAACCGAGAGGTGAACATGGTTGCCCCCGCAAAAGCAAATTATTTGAAGTGGTCTCAAACACCCATCACATTCGACCAATCTGATCACCCGACTCATATTGCCACCCCTGGGAGGCAAGCTTTGGTGGTCGATCCAGTTGTCGAAGGCACTCGACTGACAAAGGTGCTGATGGATGGTGGAAGTGGGCTGAACTTATTGTATGCAGACACATTGAAAGGTATGGGCATTCCGATGTCCTGACTGAGCACTAGTAACATGAGCTTTCAAGGAGTTATACCAGGGAAGAAGGCCGAGTCACTCGGCCAGATAGCTTTGGATGTAGTGTTTGGTGATTCGAAGCATTTTCGCAAAGAAAAGTTGACGTTTGAGGTCGTGGATTTTCAGAGTGCATATCATGCCATTTTGGGGAGACCAGCTTACGCACGATTTATGGCTCGACCATGCTACGTGTACCTCAAATTGAAGATGCCAGGCCCCAAAGGAGTGATCACTGTCACCGGTGATCGGAAAAAGGCAGAAGAGTGCTTTCAGAAGGGCTCCAAGATCGTCGATTCCCAGGTGACAGCGGTCGAGTTCGAAGAATATAAGCAAAACGCAGATCCGAGTGACTTGCTGCGATCCAAGAAGCCCGCCACAGAGTCTGCATTCCAGTCGTCCGGTGAGACGAAGCCTGTTCACATTCACCCGACCGACCCCGAAGCAGCTCCGACCCGCATCTCCACGACACTCGGCCCAAAATAGGAAGAAGCGCTCATCCAGTTCCTCCGTGAGAACTGGGACATTTTTGCATGGAAGCCCGCTGACATGCCAGGTGTTCCCAGGGGACTGGCTGAGCATCGCCTAAGAGTCAACTCATCTGCAAAACCAGTCAAAGAGCATCTTCGGCGGTCCGCCGTCCAGAAGAGAAAAGCCATTGGCGAAGAAGTGGCTCGACTGTTGGCGGCAGGATTTATCCGAGAGATATACCACTCCGAGTGGCTCGCTAATGTCGTCATGGTTCCTAAGAAGGACAAGTCGCTCCGAACGTGCATTGATTTCAAGCACATCAACCAGGCCTGCCCGAAAGATCATTTTCCTCTCCCTCGCATTGATCAAATTGTTGACTCGACCGCGGGATGTGAGAGGTTATCTTTTTTAGATGCCTACTCCGGGTACCACCAGATCCGTCTGTACGGGCCCGACGAGGTAAAAACAGCTTTCATCACTCCATTCGGGTGCTTCTGCTATATCACCATGCCATTCGGCCTCAAGAATGCCGGGGCCACATTCATGCGAATGATTCAGAAGTGTCTACTCACTCAAATCAGTCGGAATGTGGAAGCTTATATGGATGATATTGTTGTCAAGTCACAAAAAGGTTCCGACCTGCTCACTGACCTCGCCGAAACATTTGCCAACCTCAAAAAGTATGATATCAAGCTCGCACATTTGGAGTTCCTGGTGGCAAGTTACTCGGTTTTCTCGTTTCCGAACGGGGAATCGACGCTAACCCAGAGAAGATTGGCACTATTCTCCGAATGAAACGCCCTGTGCGAGTGCACGATGTCCAGAAGCTTACTGGATGCTTGGCCGCATTAAGTCGATTCATCTCACGACTCGGTGAAAAGGCATTGCCTCTTTATCGACTGATGAAGAAGACAGACAAGTTCGAGTGGACTCCAGAAGCTGATGCAGCGTTTGCCGAGCTAAAAGCTCTGCTCTCCACCCAGCCGGTGCTTGCTGCTCCAATCAGCAAAGAGCCTCTGTTGCTCTATATCGCAGCCACAGGACAAGTCGTCAGTACCGTGCTAACGGTCGAGCGGGAAGAAGAAGGAAAAGCCCTCAAAGTTCAGCACCCAGTGTATTATTTGTCTGAAGTCTTGACTCCATCCAAGCAGAGATATCCCCATTATCAGAAGCTTGTATATGGAATATACATGACCACAAAGAAGGTTGCTCATTATTTCTCTGATCATTCCATCACAGTCGTCAGCGACGCTCCACTATCAGAGATTTTGCACAATAGGGATGCAACTGGTCGAGTGGCCAAATGGGCGATTGAACTTCTTCCCCTTGATATCAAGTTTGAGGCAAAGAAAGCCATTAAGTCCCAGGCAATAGCAGATTTCCTTGCCGAGTGGATTGAACAGCAGCAGCCGACTGAAGTTCACTCGGAGCATTGGACCATGTTTTTTGATGGCTCTAAGATGTTGAATGGTTCCGGTGCTGGGGTTGTCCTGGTTTCCCCCAGAGGAGATAAGCTCAGATATGTGCTCCAGATTCACTTTGATTCCTCCAACAATGAGGCAGAATATGAAGCCCTCTTATATGGGTTGCGCGTGGCCATTTCACTTAGCGTCCGTCGCCTGATGGTCTATGGCGACTCGGATTTAGTGGTCAATCAGGTGATGAAAGAGTGGGACGTGAGAAGCCCAGCCATGACTGGATACTGCAGTGCAGTGAGGAAGCTGGAAAAGAAGTTCGAGGGGTTGGAGCTCCATCATATACCCCGACTGAAAAATCAAGCAGCTGATGATCTAGCAAAGATAGGTTCCAAGAGAGAAGCCATTCCGAGTGGTGTGTTCTTGGAGCATATACACACTCCGTCAGTCAAAGAGGATCCTTTCACCGAAGAAACTCCACAGCCCAAGAGTGCCACAGATCCGACTAAAGTTGAAGTCCCAGCGGTGGTCGACTTGATCATGGAGGTTTTGGTGGTCATTCCCGACTGGACGATTCCGTATGTCGCATATATCCTGAGGAAAGAGCTCCCGGAGGATGAGGAAGAGGCTCGACAGATCGTCCGTCGATCTAAGGCCTTTACCGTAATCAAAGGACAATTATACAGAGAAAGCGCGACTGGAGTTGGTCAAAAGTGCATAACACCAGAAGAAGGTCGACTCATCCTCAATGATATTCACTCGGGGACCTGTGGTCATCATGCGTCCTCTCGGACCATCGTGGCCAAAGCATACCGAGCCAGATTTTACTGGCCAAAGGCGAATGAGATGGCAAAAGAGATAGTGGATAAGTGCGAGGGATGTCAATTCTACTCGAATATGTCACACAAGCCTGCGTCGGCTCTGAAGACCATTCCACTCGTCTGGCCTTTCGCAGTATGGGGATTGGACATGGTCGGTCCTTTGAGAACAGGACGAAGTGGCTTCACGCATGTACTGGTGGCAGTCGACAAGTTCACCAAGTGGATCAAGGCTAAACCAATCAAGAGCCTTGACGCCGGTACTGCTGCTAGCTTCATCAGGGAACTAATATTCAGATATGGAGTCCCACACAGCATCATTACGGATAATGGGTCGAACTTTGACTCAGAGGAATTCAGAGCTTTCTGCAACTCCCAGGGCACACGGGTCGACTACGCTTCAGTCGCCCATCCGCAGTCGAATGGACAAGCAGAGCGAGCTAATGGACTGATTCTTAAGGGATTGAAGCCTCGACTGATGCGTGATCTCAAACACGCGGCTGGAGCTTGGGTCGACGAACTTCCCTCAGTACTCTGGGGACTGCGGACCACACCTAATCGGTCGACCGGAAGAACTCCATTCTTCTTGGTCTACGGAGCTGAAGCAGTCTTGCCGAGTGATCTTCTCCACAATGCTCCTCGAGTTGAAATTTACAACGAAGCAGAGGCTGAACAAGCGCGGCAAGACGCAGTCGACCTTTTAGAGGAAGAAAGGGAGATGGCTCTGATCCGGTCGACCATCTACCAACAAGATTTGCGTCGTTTCCACGCCAGAAATGTGAGAGGTCGAGCCTTCCAGGAAGGAGATTTGGTTCTTCGAGTGGATCAGCACAAACCACACAAGCTTGCTCCTTCTTGGGAAGGCCCCTTCATCGTCACCAAGGTTCTCCACAACGGGGCGTACCGTCTTTACAACGTCGAGCATAATATCGACGAGCCCCGAGCTTGGAACGCGGAGCTACTCCGCCCATTTTACACTTAAGTTTTATCACTCGGATGAGTTGCAATAAAGTACTTCTGTAGTTCATGGACCTCAAAATAAAATTTCTGTCGCTTTTTATTTCTGTCCAATAAAATTCCCCCTCAGTGGGTGACTTAGCTGCGAATCCGTTTCGCCTAAGTTTGTAAAAATCCTACCGAGTGGCGAGCCAGACTCCCACTCGGAGGCTTAGCTGCGAATCTGTTTCGCCTAAGTTATCAAAATCCTACCGAGTGGTAAGCCAGCCTTCCACTCGGGGGCTTAGCTGCAGCCCTGCGCTCGCCTAAGTTATCAAAATCCTACCGAGTGGTAAGCCAGCCTTCCACTCGGGGGCTTAGCTGCAGCCCTGCGCTCGCCTAAGTTATCAAAATCCTACCGAGTGTAGAGCAACCCTCTCACTCGGGGGCTTAGCTGCAGTCCAAGCACTTGCCTAAGTTACAAAAATCCTACCGAGTGAAGAGCAACCCTCTCACTCGGGGGCTTAGCTGCAGCCCTGTGCTCGCCTAAGTTACAAAAATCCTACCGAGTGAAGAGCAACCCTCTCACTCGGAGGCTTAGCTGCAGTCCAAACACTCGCCTAAGTTATAAAAATCCTACCGAGTGAGGAGCAACCCCCCCACTCGGAGGCTTAGCTGCGAATCCGTTTCGCCTAAGTTATCAAAATCCTACCGAGTGTAGAGCAACCCTCTCACTCAGGGGCTTAGCTGCAGTCCAAGCACTCGCCTAAGTTATCAAAATCCTACCAAGTGTAGAGCAACCCTCTCACTCGGAGGCTTAGCTGCAGTCCAAGCACTCGCCTAAGTTATCGAAATCCTGCCGAGTGAAGAGTAAACCTTTCACTCGGGGGCTTAGCTGCAGCCCAGTGCTCGCCTAAGTGGACTGAAGAATAAGTCGATTGCAGTAAAGGCGCCTTGCTTTGAACCTGCAAAAGACATTTCGAGCCAAAGGCAATCATATTCAAGCACCAAATCCAAGTTTGAATCGATATCTAAAGGAACCGAGAGTGCTCAGGCGTTAAGCCTGTTAAAGTTTATCAGTTACAATTCCACTCGGCATACCGAGGCAAATTTAAAAGCGTCGAGCCAGAAGAAGTTTTTTACCCCTCCTGTGGAGGGCTGGAAGGAGCAATGAATTCATCAAGGTCAATTCCGTCGGCGATCCGAGTGGCAGCTGCAAGGAAAGTTTCCATAAAGGACCTGAAGTCGTGCTTCTTGGTATTGGCCACCCGAAGGGCCGCCAGCTTCTCTTCTCGTGCATCCTTACAGTGGACTCGGGCAAGACACAGAGCAACATCTGCACCACATCGAGCCGAGGACTTCTTCCATTCCTGCACTCGACCAGGGATCGTGTTCAACCGGGCCATCAGCGATTCAAGGTCATTCTGAAGTGTCTCCTCAGGCCAAAGCGTCGAGTCGATGCGAGATGTGGCGGCCTTCAGCCTTGCGAGATAGTCCACGACAGCTGCAACACGGGACTCCAGTCGGAGAACATCCATGGCAACTTCATCGTTCACCGGAGAATTGACGGGGTCGAGGTTTGGCTCCAGCCGACTAGTTTCTTCTTCAAAGTTTTGACAAAATTCTGCAAGGGTGATCACTAAGTCAAGGAGATGGTCGAATGGAAAAATCACAATTGGAAATGTCTGCCAAGCATAGAGGTTTACCTTCAAGCATAAGAAACAGCTTCTTGGCAAGTCCACTCAGGAAGGCCTCCAGATCAGTTTTCTTCCCTGTCAATTTGGCGACTTGGTCGGTCAGGGCAGCTTTATCAGTTTTCAGTCGACTGACCTCCTTGTTGGCAATCCCAAGAGCAGCTTTCAGATTGGTATTGTCTTGTTCGAGCTTGGTGACTGAAGCTAACTTCTCGTCAGCAAGCTTGATCTTCTCAGCTAGCTCAAGGTCTTTCTTCTGTTGGGCCTCCCTTACCTTACCTGCAAGTTACAGCAAGATCAGATTTTGAAACAAGCAAGGGGAAAAGCAGTCGTCAGGGTCCTGAACCAGCTTCAAGCTCAGCTCGACTTGAGTATGCTTGTGTTCCAGCTCTGAGTAGCGAGCCACAAGATCACAAGAGTTCTGCGAAGAACCAATCGACTAAATGTCAAACATAATTCACTTCCGAGTGAAAAAGGGAAAAACTCACGTTTCTAAGACTACAGCCGAATACAAGCATTCGACCGTAGTCTCGGGGACTACACCAAGTGGGTGCACTCAGCGTGCCCCCACTAATCCTGTTGAAGACAAAGTCGACCAGTCGACCTCAAAAAAAAAAGATGTCTTCTCTAAGACTGTGATCAACTGCAAGCAGTCGACCACAGTCTCGGGGACTACACCCAGTGGGTGCACTCAGCGTGCCCCCACCGGTTTGTGAAATCCAGTCGACATAGTCGACTGACAGAAAAATTGACATCATAAAGCCTAGGGCCGACTGCCAGCAGTCGACCTTAGCCTTGGGGACTACACCCAGCGGGTGCACTCAGCGTGCCCCCGCTAACACGGAGTTTTATCGACACACCCAGTGGGTGACTACTATAAATTCCAGAAAAGAAAAGTTTTTGGTAGCATATCCAACAGAACAAACATCGGTCGACTGACCTGGACATTGCTTTGAAGGGCAGAACTGGCGTCATAAGCCACCTGACTCGCATCCCGGATGGTCTTCAGCTGCTCCATCATGATTCCCGCTTGGCGTATCGCCTCCTTCGCTGCGCCGGCTTGGTCCTCTGGGACGTGGTGCATCGTGAAGAGGGAGGGCTGCTGAGCACTCGTCAATGGATCTGCGAAGGACACCGTGTGTCGAGTGATGTTCTCTTCCTCCACAGTCAGAATCTCGGGCGCCGTCACATCCTGAGGCACCTTACTGGCGGACGTTTTCCGATTCCTCCTGCGCTTCAGCGGCTCTTCATCCTCATCATCATCAGGGAGATTGATAACAATATTGGGTGGAGCTACAGAGAAAGATCAGGATCAGAGATCGCGAGTCAGTCGACTAAGAACAGCGTTAAGAATACAGTACCTGGGTTCGAAGTTGCTGCGTCCTCCATCTCGTGGTCATCAGCCCGGGCCGAGGTTTCAGAAGTAGCAGCACTGCAACTCCAAAGGATCAGTCGACTAACTTCAGCGTCGACCAGAGACAAAGTTCACACAAAATAAGAAAATATGAGCAGCACGGTTACCCTGATATGGTGGGGATGGACACCTTCATCTTCGGCAGGAGCTTGATCGGCTTCGACGAGGCCGCCCTGGGCTGCTTCGGCGCCTTTTCAGTCGGCACCGGAGAGGTGGTCCGAGGGCGCTTGGTCGACTGAGTGGCAGTCGCAACCCCCTTACCACGTTCGGTCGAAGGGTCGTGGACAAGCTTCGACCGCCTTTCTGAGTGCGGTAGTACGACCTCCTCCTCCTCTTCTTCCTCGTCCTCGACGTCATCTTCATCACCGTCATCATCATCGTCGTCGTCATCATCCTCTGCAACATCCGAGTCCCATTCCTCCTCTTCCTGGCTCTCGCCCCCGCTCGCCTCGCCCTACTCAGTCGAAGCTTGTGCCCCATTGGGCATCGAGTACAGCTCGGTGAGGGCCTAGCAGATGTCCAGACAAGGATCAGTCGACCAGTCGGCGGGGTAAACAGAAATGAATGCGACAAGAGCGCAGTGGAGAGCAGGGCAAGTGTACCTTGTTTGGGTCGCTGTTGTGGTCGAGTGGAGGAATCCTTCTGGCTCCGCATGGGTTATCCTTATTTCCGGTAACGGCTACCATCCATCTTTCCAGAGTGACGTCGTCGACTGCTTCTGGATGGACTCTAGTCTCGTCTTCGGTCCCACAGTACAACCACATGCAGTGGCTCCGGAACTGAAGGGGCTGCATGCGACGCCTGAGGAAGACCTCCAGGAGGTCCATGCCCGTCACTCCCTCCCGAACCAACTGCACCACGCGCTCCATCAACATCTTCACGTCAGCTTTCTCCTCCGGAATCAGCTTCAGAGGGGAGGGCTTGTTCACTCGGTCCATGGTAAACGGAGGGAGTCCACTCGACTGCCCTGGCGTCGACTGGACCTGGCAGTAGAACCAAGTCGACTGCCAGCCTCTGACGGACTCGGGAAAGGTCATGGGCGGGAAGGTGCTTTTATTCCTCACCTGGATCCCTAGGCCCCCACACATTTGGACGACTCGGGTTCTCTCATCACCTGGGCTCGCCTTCTTCACGGTCTGAGAGCGACACGTGAATATATGTTTGAACAAACCCCAGTGCGGTCGAAAGCCCTTGAAACCCTCACACATGGACACGAATGCAGCAAGATAGGCAATGGAGTTTGGGGTAAAGTGGTGGAGCTGCGCTCCAAAGAAATTCAAGAAGCCACGGAAGAAAACACTCGGCGGCAAAGAAAACCCACGATCAACATGGGTGGCCAAAAGCACACACTCACCCTCTTCAGGCTGAGGCTGCCACTCCTTCCCCGGAAGCCTCGCAGCTCCGTGAGGGATCAAGCCCTCATTGGCCATGTCGAGGAGGGCATTCTCTGTGATGGTCGACTGGATCCAGTCTCCTTGGACCCAGCCCTTCGGCAGGCGGGATCTGGACGAGGACCCTCCGCGGCTGGTGGATCTCCCCTTCGCCTTCTCCGACGCCGACGCCTTCTTTGCGCGCTCCAGCGCCGCCGTCTTCTCCTTGGCCATGGTCGCCAGCGAGATGCGCGAAGGGAAGTGGTGCGGGGGCGAGAGCGAGCACGCTGGGCGGGGAAAAAGGAAGCAGAGAGAGGGAGAGAATGCTGAGGCGCAGCACAGAAATCCTCGCCGGGCACATTTATAGGGTTCCTTCCGAGTGGATGACAGGTGGGCCCGTCGATCTAATCATATCTAGGAGCAGTTATGCAGACGGGATACATGGCGAAAAAGGCGGTGCGGAGATCGAGGCGTCTATGCCCCGTCCCATCCGAACGCCGCGGTCTGCCCCGCTTCGCGCGCGTCCCCAAATTTCGCATCCCGCGGAATTCGCGAACAGCAAATCAGTTTGTCAGACGCGGTGTTTCCGGCGATCCGTCGCTCGGAGATCGTCGAAGCCCGAAAGATCACTCGACGCAAAAATAGAATGGATCGAGTCGACTGAAGGCGAATTGCTCCCTGTCGACGAAGAGATTCTTTGGTCCAGGACAACGCAGGACCAGGGCACAAAGGTTAATCGGAAACGACATCAACTCCTTCCTCACTCGAAGCCTCAATCCATTCGGGGGCTAATGATGGGGTTATGTACCTAGGGTAGGGTCATGGACCTGATCTAAGTACCTTACCCAAGGACACCCTCAGAAGAAGTCGCCTTCCAGTCGACTAACGAGGGACACACTCGACTGACTTGAAGGACTCGACCACGAAGACTCACTCGACCACCAGATGGTCAAGAGGCACTCTGCACTGCAACGGCCTGTAATCAAGTAGACTTTATGATAGTAAAGGCACTTTATGTGGGGCGTTACCAGTAACGCCCCAGACTTAACTCACCTTAAACCCTCTCCTACGTGGGCTGGCTCGGGTCCTGGCGCACTCTATATAAGCCACCCCCCTCCACAGGCAGAAGGGTTCGGCACCTTGTATCTCCTATACTCATAATCCACTCGACCGCCTCCGGGCTCCGAGACGTAGGGCTGTTACTTCCTTCGAGAAGGGCCTGAACTCGTACATCCTTTGTGCTTACAACCTCTCCATAGCTAGGACCTTGCCTCTCAATACCTACCCCCCACTCTACTGTCAGGCTTAGAACCACGACAATCATCCCGCAAGTAACACATTAGTCACGTTGCTTGCAAGGCTTATAGTGATGTGCATTACTGAGAGGTCCCAGAGATACCTCTCCGACAATCGGAGTGACAAATCCTAATCTCGATCTATGCCAACTCAACAAACACCATTGGAGACACCTGTAGAGCACCTCTATAATCACCTAGTTACGTTGTGACATTTGGTAGCACACAAAGTGTTCCTCCGGTATTCGGGAGTTGCATAATCTCATAGTCAAAGGAACATGTATAAGTCATGAAGAAAGCAATAGCAACATACTAAACGATCAAGTGCTAAGCTAACGGAATGGATCAAGTCAATCACATCATTCTCTAATGATGTGATCCCGTTAATCAAATGATAACTCATGTCTATGGCTAGGAAACTTAACCATCTTTGATTCAACGAGCTAGTCAAGTAGAGGCATACTAGGGATACTCTGTTTGTCTATGTATTCACACATGTGCTAAGTTTCCGGTTAATACAATTCTAGCATGAATAATAAACATTTATCATGATATAAGGAAATATAAATAACAACTTTATTATTGCCTCTAGGACATATTTCCTTCTGTCTCCCACTTGCACTAGAGTCAATAATCTAGATTACACAGTAATGATTCTAACACCCATGGAGTCTTGGTGCTGATCATGTTTTGCTTGTGAGAGAGGCTTAGTCAACGGGTCTGCAACATTGAGATCGGTATGTATCTTGCAAATCTCTATGTCTCCCTCCTTGACTTGATAGCAGATGGAATTGAAGCGTCTCTTGATGTGCTTGGTTCTCTTGTGAAATCTGGATTCCTTTGCCAAGGCAATTGCACCAGTATTGTCACAAAAGATTTTCATTGGACCCGATGCACTAGGTACTGAAGGAAATATGCCCTAGAGGAAATAATAAAGTTATTATTTATTTCCTTATATCATGATAAATGTTTATTATTCATGCTAGAATTGTATTAACCGGAAACATAATACATGTGTGAATACATAGACAAACAGAGTGTCACTAGTATGCCTCTACTTGACTAGCTCGTTAATCAAAGATGGTTATGTTTCCTAGCCATAGACAAAGAGTTGTTATTTGATTAATGGGATCACATCATTAGTTGAATGATCTGATTGACATGACCCATTCCACTAGCTTAGCACCCGATCATTTACTATGTTGCTATTGCTTTCTTCATGACTTATACATGTTCCTATGACTATTAGATTATGCAACACCCGTTTGCCGGAGGAACACTTTGGGTGCTACCAAACGTCACAACGTAACTGGGTGATTATAAAGGAGCATTACAGGTGTCTCCAAAGGTAGATGTTGGGTTGGCGTATTTCGAGATTAGGATTTGTCACTCCGATTGTCGGAGAGGTATCTCTGGGCCCTCTTGGTAATACACATCACATAAGCCTTGCAAGCATTGCAACTAATATGTTAGTTGTGAGATGATGTATTACGAAACGAGTAAAGAGACTTGCCGGTAACGAGATTGAACTAGGTATTGGATACCGACGATCGAATCTCGGGCAACTAACATACCGATGACAAAGGGAACAACGCATGTTGTTATGCGGTCTGACCGATAAAGATCTTTGTAGAATATGTAGGAGCCAATATGGGCATACAGGTCCCGCTATTGGTTATTGACCGGAGATTTGTCTCAGTCATGTCTACATTGTTCTCGAACCGTAGGGTCCGCACGCTTAACGTTACAATGACAGTTATTATGAGTTTATGCATTTTGATGTACCGAAGTTTGTTCGGAGTCCCGAATGTGATCACGGACATGACGAGGAGTCTCGAAATGGTCGAGACGTAAAGATTGATATATTGGATGACTATATTCGGACATCGGAAGCGTTCCAGGGAAGTTTTGGATAAAACCGGAGCATCGGGGGGTTACCGGAACCCCCCGGGGGGTTAATGGGCCTCATGGGCCTAATGTGGAGAAGAGCAAGGGGCTGCCAGGGCAGGCCGCGCGCCCCCTCTCCCCCTAGTCCGAATTGGACAAGGAGGGAGGGGCGGTGCCCCCCCCCTTTCCTATTCTCCCTCCACCTCTCCTAGTTGGACAAGGAACGGGGAGGGGAGTCCTACTCCCAGTAGGAGTAGGACTCCTCCTGCGCGCCTCCTATGGCTGGCCGCACCCCTCCCCCTTGGATCCTTTATATACTGAGGCAAGGGGCACCATAGGACACACAAGTTGATCCTCGTGATCGTTCCTTAGCCGTGTGCGGTGCCCCCTGCCACCATATTCCACCTCGGTCATATCGTTGTAGTGCTTAGGCGAAGCCCTGCGTCGGTAGAACATCATCATCGTCACCACGCCATCGTGCTGACGGAACTCATCCCTGAAGCTTTGCTGGATCGAAGCCCATGGAGCGTCATCGAGCTGTACGTGTGCTAAGAACTCGGAGGTGCCGAAGTAACGGTGCTTGGATCGGTCGGATCGGGAAGAAGACGTACGACTACTTCCTCTACGTTGTGTCAACGCTTCCGTTGTGATCTACAAGGGTACGTAGATCATACTCTCCCCTCTCGTTGCTATGCATCACCATGATCTTGCGTGTGCGTAGGAATTTTTTTGAAATTATTACGTTTCCCAATAGTGGTATCAGAGCCTAGGTTTTATGGTTTGATGTTATTTGCACGAGTAGAACACAAGTGAGTTGTGGGCGATATAAGTCATACTACCTACCAGCAAGTCATACTTTGGTTCGGCGGTATTGTTGGACAAGACGACCCGGACCAACATTACGCGTACGCTTACACGAGACCGGTTCCCCTGACGTGCTTTGCACATAGGTGGCTTGCGGACGACAGTCTCTCCAACTTTAGTTGAACCAAGTGTGGCTACGCCCGGTCCTTGCGAAGGTTAAAACGGAGTCAAATTGACAAACTATCGTTGTGGTTTTGATGCGTAGGTGAGATTGGTTCTTACTTAAGCCCGTAGCAGCCACGTAAAACTTTCAACAACAAAGTAGAGGACGTCTAACTTGTTTTTGCAGGGCATGTTGTGATGTGATATGGTCAAGACATGATGCTAAATTTTATTGTATGAGATGATCATGTTTTGTAACCGAGTTATCGGCAACTGGCAGGAGCCATATGGTTGTCGCTTTATTGTATGCAATGGAATCGCGATGTAATGCTTTACTTTATCACTAAGCGGTAGCGATAGTCGTGGAAGCATAAGATTGGCAAGACGACAACGATGCTACGATGGAGATCAAGGTGTCGCGCCGGTGACGATGGTGATCACGACGGTGCTTCGAAGATGGAGATCACAAGCACAAGATGATGATGGCCATATCATATCACTTATATTGATTGCATGTGATGTTTATCTTTTATGCATCTTATCTTGCTTTGATTGAAGGTAGCATTATAAGATGATCTCTCACTAAATTATCAAGAAGTGTTCTCCCTGAGTATGCACCGTTGCGAAAGTTCTTCGTGCTGAGACACCACATGATGATCGGGTGTGATAGGCTCTACGTTCAAATACAACGGGTGCAAAACAGTTGCACACGCGGAATACTCAGGTTATACTTGACGAGCCAAGCATATACAGATATGGCCTCGGAACACGGAGACCGAAAGGTCGAGCGTGAATCATATAGTAGATATGATCAACATAGTGATGTTCACCAATGAAACTACTCCATCTCACGTGATGATCGGACATGGTTTAGTTGATTTGGATCACGTAATCACTTAGAGGATTAGAGTGATGTCTATCTAAGTGGAAGTTCTTAAGTAATATGATTAATTGAACTTTAATTTATCATGAACTTAGTCCTGGTAGTATTAGCATATCTATGTTGTAGATCAATAGCTCGCGTTGTTGCTTTCATATGTTTATTTTGATATGTTCCTAGAGAAAATTGTGTTGAAAGATGTTAGTACCAATGATGCGGATTGGATCCGTGATCTGAGGTTTATCTTCATTGCTGCATAGAGGAATTATGTCCTTGATGCACCGCTAGGTGACAGACCTATTGCAGGAGCAGATGCTGACGTTATGAACGTTTGGCTAGCTAAATATGATGACTACTTGATAGTTTAGTGCACCATGCTTAACGGCTTAGAATCGGGACTTCGAAGATGTTTTGAACGTCATGGACCATATGAGATGTTCCAGGAGTTGAAGTTAATATTTCAAGCAAATACCCGAGTTGAGAGATATGAAGTCTCCAACAAGTTATATAGCTAAAAGATGGAGGAGAATCGCTCAACTAGTGAGCATGTGCTCAGATTGTCTGGGTACTACAATCGCTTGAATCAAGTGGGAGTTAATCTTCCAGATAAGATAGTGATTGACAGAATTCTCTAGTCACCATCACCAAGTTAGTAGAACTTCGTGATGAACTATAGTATGCAAGGGATGACGAAAATGAATCCCGAGCTTTTCATGATGATGAAATCGATGAAGGTAGAAGTCAAGAAAGAGCATCAAGTGTTGATGGTTGACAAGATCACTAGTTTCAATAAAAGGGAAAAGGGAAAAAGGGGAACTTCAAGAAAAACAACAAGCAAGTTGCTGCTCATGTGAAGAAGCCCAAGTCTGGTCCTAAGCCTGAGACTAAGTGCTTCTACTACAAAGGGACTGGTCACTGGAAGCGGAACTACCCCAAGTGATTGGCGGATAAGAAGGATGGCAAAGTGATATACATGTTATTGATGTATACTTTACTAGTGTTTATAGCAACCCCTCAGTATTTGATGCTAGTTCAGTTGCTAAGAGTAGTAACTCGAAATGGGAGTTGCAGAATGAACAGAGACTAGTTAAGGTTGAAGTGACGATGTGTGTTGGAAGTGGTTCCAAGATTGATACGATCATCATCGCACACTCCCTATACTTCCGGGATTAGTGTTGAACCTAAATAAGTGTTATTTGGTGTTTGCGTTGAGCATGAATATGATTTGATCATGTTTATTGTAATACGGTTATTCATTTAAGTAAAAGAATAAATTATTGTTCTGTTTACATGAATAAAACCTTATATGGTTACACACCTAATGAAAATAGTTCATTGGATCTCGACCGTAGTGATACACATATTCATAATATTGAAACCAAAAGATGCGAAGTTAATAATGATAGTGCAACTTATTTGTGGCACTGCTGTTTAGGTCATATTGGTGTAAAGCGCATGAAGAAACTCCATGCTGATGGGATTTTGGAATCACTTGATTATGAATCACTTGGTGCTTGCGAACCACGCCTTATGGGAAAGATGACTAAAGACTCCATTCTCCGGAACAATGGAGCGAGCAACTGACTTATTGGAAATAATACATACTGATGTATGCGATCCGATGAGTGTTGAAGCTCGCGGCAGGTATCGTTATTTTCTGACCTTCACATATGATTTGAGCAGATATGGGTATATCTGCTTGATGAAACATAAGTCTGAAACATTTGAAAAGTTCAAAGAATTTCAGAGTGAAGTGGAAAATCATCGTGACAAGAAAATAAAAGTTTCTACGATATGATCGCAGAGGTAAAATATTTGAGTTACGAGTTTGGCCTTCAATTAAAACAATGTGAAATAGTTTCACTACTCACGCCACCTGGAACACCATAGTGTAATGGTGTGTCCGAACGTCATAACCGTACTTTATTAGATATAGTGCGATCTATGATGTCTCTTACCGATCTACCACTATCGTTTTGGGGTTATGCATTAGAGACAACTGCATTCACGTTAAATAGGGCACCATCTAAATCCGTTGAGATGACACCGTATGAACTATGGTTTAGCAAGAAACCTAAACTGTCGTTTCTTAAAGTTTGGAGTTGCGATGCTTATGTGAAAAAGTTTCATCTCGATAAGCTCAAACTCAAATCGGAGAAATATGTCTTCATAGGATACCCAAAGGAGACAGTTGGGTACACCTTCTATCACAGATCCGAAGGCAAGACATTCGTAGCTAAAAATGGATCCTTTCTAGAGAAGGAGTTTCTCTCGAAAGAAGTGACTGGGAGGAAAGTAGAACTTGACGAGGTAACTGTACCTACTCCCTTATTGGAAAGTAGTGGATCAAAGAAAACTGTTTCAGTGACACCTACACCAGTTAGTGAGGAAGCTAATGATGATGATCATGAAACTTCAGATCAAGTTACTACTGAACCTCGTAGATCAACCAGAGTAAGATCCGCACCAGTGTGGTATGGCAATCCTGTTCTGGAAGTCATGCTACTAGATCATGATGAACCTACGAACTATGAAGAAGCGATGGTGAGCCCAGATTCCGCAAAATGGCTTGAAGCCATGAAATCTGAGATGGGATCCATGTATGAGAACAAAGTATGGACTTTGGTTGACTTGCCCGATGATCGGCAAGCAATTGAGAATAAATGGATCTTCAAGAAGAAGACTGACGCTGACGGTAATATTACTGTCTACAAAGCTTGACTTGTCGCAAAAGGTTTTCGGCAAGTTCAAGGGATTGACTACGATGAGACCTTCTCACCCGTAGCGATGCTTAAGTCTTTCTGAATCATGTTAGCAATTGCCGCATTTTATGATTATGAAATTTGGCAGATGGATGTCAAAACTGCATTCCTGAATGGATTTCTGGAAGAAGAGTTGTATATGATGCAACCAGAAGGTTTTGTCGATCCAAAGGGAGCTAACAAAGTGTGCAAGCTCCAGTGATCCATTTATGGACTAGTGCAAGCCTCTCGGAGCTGGAATAAACGCTTTGATAGTATGATCAAAGCATGTAGTTTTATACGGACTTGCGGTGAAGCCTGTATTTACAAGAAAGTGAGTGGGAGCACTACAACATTTCTGATAAGTATATGTGAATGACATATGGTTGATCGGAAATAATGTAGAATTATGCTGTAAAGCATAAAGGAGTATTTGAAAGGAGTTTTTTCAAAGAAAGACTTCGGTGAAGCTGCTTACATATTGAGCTTCAAGATCTATAAAGATAGATCAAGACGCTTGATAAGTTTTTTCAATGAGTACATACCTTGACAAGATTTTGAAGTAGTTCAAAATAGAGCAGTCAAAGAAAGAGTTCTTGCCTGTATTACATGGTGTGAAGTTGAGTAAGACTCAAAGCCCGACCACGGCAGAAGATAGAAAGAGAATGAAAGTCAGTCCCTATGCCTTGGCCATAGGTTCTATAAAGTATGTCATGCTGTATACCAGATCTATTGTATACCCTGCACTGATTTAGCAAGGGAGTACGATAGTGATCTAGGAGTAGATCACTGGACAGCGGTCAGAATTATCCTTAGTAAAATAAGGATATGTTTCTCGATTATGGACGTGACAAAAAGGTTCGTCGTAAAAAGTTACGTCGATGCAAGTTTTGTCACAGATCTGGATGACTCTAAGTCTCGATCTAGATACATATTGAAAGTGGGAGCAATTAGCTAGAGTAGCTCCATGCAGAGCATTGTAGACATAGAATTCGCAAAATACTTACGGATCTGTATGTGACAGACCCGTTGACTAATATTATCTCACAAGCAAAACATGATCACACCTTAGTACTCTTTGGGTGTTAATCACATAAACAATGTGAACTAGATTATTGACTCTAGTAAACCCTTTGGGTGTTGGTCACATATCGATGTGGACTATGGGTGTTAATCACATGGTGATGTGAACTATTGCTGCTAAATCACATGGCGATGTGAACTAGATTATTGACTCTAGTGCAAGTGGGAGACTGAAGGAAATATGCCCTAGAGGCAATCATAAAGTTATTATTTATTTCCTTATATCATGATAAATGTTTATTATTCATGCTATAATTGTATTAACCGGAAACATAATACATAGACAAACAGAGTGTCACTAGTATGCCTCTACTTGACTAGCTCGTTAATCAAAGATGGTTATGTTTCCTAGCCATAGATAAAGAGTTGTTATTTGATTAATGGGATCACATCATTAGTTGAATGATCTGATTGACATGACCCATTCCACTAGCTTAGCACCCGATCGTTTAGTATGTTGCTATTGCTTTCTTCATGACTTATACATGTTCCTATGACTATGAGATTATGCAACTCCCGTTTGCTGGAGGAACACTTTGGGTGCTACCAAACGTCACAACATAACTGGGTGATTATAAAGGAGCATTACAGGTGTCTCCAAAGGTAGATGTTGGGTTGGCGTATTTCGAGATTAGGATTTGTCACTCCGATTGTCGGAGAGGTATCTCTGGGCCCTCTCGGTAATACACATCACATAAGCCTTGCAAGCATTGCAACTAATATGTTAGTTGTGAGATGATGCATTACGGAACGAGTAAAGAGACTTGCCGGTAACGAGATTGAACTAGGTATTGGATACCGACGATCGAATCTCGGGCAAGTAACATACCGATGACAAAGGGAACAACGTATGTTCTTATGCGGTCTGACCGATAAAGATCTTCGTAGAATATGTAGGAGCCAATATGGGCATCCAGGTCCCGCTATTGGTTATTGACCAGAGATTTGTCTCAGTCATGTCTACATTGTTCTCGAACCGTAGGGTCCGCACGCTTAATGTTACGATGATAGTTATTATGAGTTTATGCATTTTGATGTACCGAAGTTTGTTCGGAGTCCCGGATGTGATCACGGACATGACGAGGAGTCTTGAAATGGTAGAGACGTAAAGATTGATATATTGGATGACTATATTCGGACACCGGAAGCGTTCCAGGGAAGTTTCGGATAAAATCGGAGCACCGGGGGTTACCGGAACCCCCCGGGGGGTTAATGGGCCTCATGGGCCTAATGTGGAGAAGAGGAAGGGGCTGCCAGGGCAGGCCGCGCGCCCCCTCTCCCCCTAGTCCGAATTGGACAAGGAGGGAGGGGCGGCGCCCCCCCTTTCCTATTCTCCCTCCACCTCTCCTAGTTGGACAACGAACGGGGAGGGGAGTCCTACTCCCGGTAGGAGTAGGACTCCCCCTTGGATCCTTTATATACCGAGGCAAGGGGCACCCTAGGACACACAAGTTGATCCTCGTGATCGTTCCTTAGCCGTGTGCGGTGCCCCCTGCCACCATATTCCACCTCGGTCATATCGTTGTAGTGCTTAGGCGAAGCCCTGCGTCGGTAGAACATCATCATCGTCACCACGCCATCATGCTGACGGAACTCATCCCCGAAGCTTTGCTGGATCGGAGCCCGGGGAGCGTCATCGAGCTGTACGTGTGCTAAGAACTCGGAGGTGCCGAAGTAACGGTGCTTGGATCGGTCGGATCGGGAAGAAGACGTACGACTACTTCCTCTATGTTGTATCAACGCTTCCGTTGCGATCTACAAGGGTACGTAGATCATACTCTCCCCTCTCGTTGCTATGCATCACCATGATCTTGCGTGTGCGTAGGAAATTTTTTGAAATTATTACGTTTCCCAACAAGTATGACACCTAGATCGGATATTAACTCCTTCATTTGCTGCTTCCGAAGCAGCTATGTACTCTGCTTCACACACAGATCCCGCCACGACGCTTTGCTTAGAACTGCACCAACTGATAGCTCCACCGTTCAATATAAATACATATCCGGTTTGTGACTTAGAGTCATCTGGATCAGTGTCAAAGCTTGCATCGACGTAACCATTTACGACGAGCTCTTTGTCACCTCCATAAACGAGAAACATATCCTTAGTCCTTTTCAGGTATTTCAAGATGTTCTTCACCGCTGTCTAGTGATCCACTCCTGGATTACTTTGGTACCTCCCTGCTAAACTAATATCAAGGCACACATCAGGTCTGGTACACAGCATTGTATACATGATAGAGCCTATGGCTGAAGCATAGGGAACAACTTTCATTTTCTCTCTATCTTCTGCAGTGGTTGGGCATTGAGTCTGACTCAACTTCACACCTTGTAACACAGGCAAGAACCCTTTCTTTTCTTGATCCATTTTGAACTTCTTCAAAACTTTATCAAGGTATGTGCTTTGTGAAAGTCCAATTAAGCGTCTCGATATATCTCTATAGATCTTGATGCCCAATATATAAGCAGCTTCACCGAGGTCTTTCATTGAAAAACTCTTGTTCAAATATCCTTTTATGCTATCCAGAAATTCTATATCATTTCCAATCAACAATATGTCATCCACATATAATATTAGAAATGCTACCGAGCTCCCACTCACTTTCTTGTAAAAACAGACTTCCCCAAAAGTCTGTATAACACCATATGCTTTGATTACACTATCAAAGTGTTTATTTCAACTCCGAGATGCTTGCACCAGTCCATAAATGGATCGCTGGAGCTTGCACACTTTGTTAGCATCCTTTGGATTGATAAAACCTTCAGGTTGCATCAGATCCAACTCTTCTTCCAGAAATCCATTCAGGAATGCAGTCTTTACATCCATTTGCCAAATTTCATAATCATAAAATGCAGCAATTGCCAACATGATTCAGACGGACTTAAGCATCGCTACGGGTGAAAAAGTCTCATCGTAGTCAACTCCTTGAAGTTCTCAAAAACCTTTCGCAACAAGTCGAGCTTTGTAGACAGTAACATTATCGTCAGCGTCAGTCTTCTTCTTGAAGATCCATTTATTATCGATGGCTTGCCGATCATCGGGCAAGTCAACCAAAGTCCACACTTTGTTCTCATACATGGATCCCATCTCAGATTTCATGGCCTCAAGCCATTTTGCGGAATCTGGGCTCAACATCGCTTCCTCATAGTTCGTAGGTTCGTCATGGTCAAGTAACATGACCTCTAGAACGGGATTATTGTACCACTCTGGTGCGGATCTTACTCTGGTTGACCTACGAGGTTTAGTAGTAACTTGATCTGAAGTTATATGATCATCATCATTAGCTTCCTCACTAATTGGTGTAGGACTCACAGGAACTGATTTCTATGATGAACTACTTTCCAATAAGGGAGTAGGTACAGTTACCCCATCAAGTTCTACTTTCCTCCCACCCACTTCTTTCGAGAGGAACTCCTTCTCTAGAAAGGATCCATTCTTAGCAATGAATGTCTTGCCTTCAGATCTGTGATAGAAGGTGTACCCAACAGTCTCCTTTGGGTATCCTATTAAGACACATCTCTCCGATTTGGATTCGAGCTTATTAGGTTGAAGCTTTTTCACATAAGCATCGCAGCCCCAAACTTTAAGAAACGACAACTTGGGTTTCTTGCCAAACCACAGTTCATAAGGTGTCGTCTCAACGGATTTAGATGGTGCCCTATTTAACGTGAATGCAGCTATCTCTAAAGCATAACCCCAAAACGATAGCGGTAAATCAGGAAGAGACATCATAGGTCGCACCACATCTAGTAAAGTACGATTACGACGTTCGAACACGCCATTACGTTGTGGTGTTTCGGGTGGCGTGAGTTGCGAAACTATTCCGCATTGTTTCAAATGTAGACCAAACTCGTAAATTAAATATTCTCCTTCATGATCAGATCGTAGATACTTTATTTTCTTATTATGATGATTTTCCACTTCACTCTGAAATTCTTTGAACTTTTCAAATGTTTCAGACTTATGATTCATCAAGTAGATATACCCATATCTGCTCAAATCATCTGTGAAGATGAGAAATAACGATACCCGCCACGAGCCTAAATATTTATTGGACCACATACATCAGTATGTATGATTTCCAACAAATCTGTTGCTCGCTCCATTGTTCCGAAGAACGGCGTTTTAGTCATCTTGCCCATGAGGCATAGTTCGCAAGTACCAAGTGATTCATAATAAAGTGATTCCAAAAGTCCATCAGAATGAAGTTTCTTCATGCGCATTATACCAATATGACCTAAACGGTAGTACCACAAATATGTTGCACTATCATTATCAACTCTGCATCTTTTGGCTTCAATATTATGAATATGTGTGTCACTACTATCAAGATTCAACAAAAATAGACCACTCTTCAAGGGTGCATGACCATAAAAGATATTACTCATATAAATAGGACAACCATTATTCTCAGATTTAAATGAATAACCATCTCGCATTAAACAAGATCAAGATATAATGTTCATGCTCAATGCTTGCACCAAATAACAATTATTCAGGTCTAAAACTAATGGTCAAAGGTCTGTGATGTACTACTTTCCAATAAGGGAGAAGGTACAATTACCTTATCAAGTTTTCTACTTTCCTCCCACTCACTTCTTTCGAGAGAAACTCCTTCTCTAGAAAGGATCCATTCTTAGCAATGAATGTCTTGCCTTCGGATCTGTGATAGAAGGTATACCCAACAGTCTTCTTTGGGTATCCTATGAAGACACATTTCTCTGATTTGGGTTCGAGCTTATCAGGTTGAAGCTTTTTCACATAAGCATCGCAGCCTCAAACTTTAAGAAACGACAACTTGGGTTTCTTGCCAAACCACAGTTCATAAGGTGTCGTCTCAACGGATTTAGATGGTGCCCTATTTAACGTGAATGCCGCCATCTCTAAAGCATAACCCCGAAATGATAACGGTAAATCAGTAAGAGACATCATAGTCGCACCATATCTAATAAAGTGCGGTCACGACGTTCGGACACACCATTACGCTGTGGTGTTCCGGGTGGCGTGAGTTGCGAAACTATTCCGCATTGTTTCAAATGAAGACCAAACTCGTAACTCAAATATTCTCCTCCACGATCAGATCGTAGAAACTTTATTTTCTTGTTACGATGATTTTCCACTCACTCTGAAATTCTTTGAACTTTTCAAATGTTTCAGACTTATGTTTCATCAAGTAGATATACCCATATCTTCTCAAATCATCTGTGAAGGTGAGAAAATAATGATACCCGCCGCGAGCCTCAATATTCATCGGACGACATACATCAATATGTATGATTTCCAACAAATCTGTTACTCACTCCATTGTTCTGGAGAACGGATTTTTAGTCATCTTTCCCATGAGGCATGGTTCGCAAGTACCAAGTGATTCATAATCAAGTGATTCTAAAAGTCCATCAGAATGGAGTTTCTTCATGCGCTTTACACTAATATGACCCAAACGGTAGTGCCACAAATAAGTTGCACTATCATTATCAACTCTGCATCTTTTGGCTTCAATATTATGAATATGTGTGTCACTACTATCGAGATTCAATAAAAATAGACCACTCCTCAAGGGTGCATGACCATAAAAGATATTACTCATATAAATAGAACAACCATTATTCTCAGATTTAAATGAATAACTGTCTCGCATCAAATAAGATCCAGATATAATGTTCATGCTCAATGCTGGCACCAAATAACAATTATTCAGGTCTAAAACTAATCCCGAAGGGAGATGTAAAGGTAGCGTGCCGACGGCGATCACATCGACTGTGGAACCATTTCCCACGCGCATCGTCACCTCGTCCTTAGCCAATCTTCGCTTAATCTGTAGTCCCTGTTTCGAGTTGCAAATATTAGCAACAGAACCAGTATCAAATACCCAGGCACTACTGCGATCATTAGTAAGGTACACATCAATAACATGTATATCACATATACCTTTGTTCACCTTGCCATCCTTCTTATCTGCCAAATACTTGGGGCAGTTCCGTTTCCAGTGACCAGTCCCTTTGCAGTAGAAGCACTCAGTCTCAGGCTTAGGTCCAGACTTGGGCTTCTTCACTTGAGAAGCAACTTGCTTGCCATTCTTCTTGAAGTTCCCCTTCTTCCCTTTACCCCTTTTCTTGAAACTGGTGGCCTTGTTGACCATCAACACTTGATGCTCTTTCTTGATTTCTACCTCCGCAGCCTTTAGCATTGTGAAGAGCTCGGGAATTGTCTTATCCATCCCTTGCATATTATAGTTCATCACGAAGCTCTTGTAGCTTGGTGGCAGTGATTGAAGAATTCTGTCAATGACACTATCATCAGGAAGATTAACTCCCAGTTGAATCAAGTGATTGTTATACCCAGACATTTTGAGTATATGCTAACTGACAGAACTATTCTCCTTCATTTTGCAGCTATAGAACTTATTGGAGACTTCATATCTCTCAATCCAGGCATTTGCTTGAAATATTAACTTCAACTCCTGGAACATCTCATATGCTCCATGACGTTCAAAACGTCGTTTAAGTCCCGGTTCTAAGCCGTAAAGCATGGCACACTGAACTATCGAGTAGTCATCAGCTTTGCTCTGCCGGACGTTCATAACAACTGGCGTTGCTCCTGCAGCGGGTTTGGCACCTAGCGGTGCTTCCAGGACGTAATTCTTCTGTGCAGCAATGAGGATAATCCTCAAGTTACGGACCCAGTCCGTGTAGTTGCTACCATCATCTTTCCACTTAGCTTTCTCTAGAAATGCATTAAAATTCAACAGAACAACAGCACAAGCCATCTATCTACAACAACATAAACATGCAAAATACTATCAGGTACTAAGTTCATGATAAATTAAAGTTAAATTAATCATATTACTAAAGAACTCCCACTTAGATAGACATCCCTCTAATCATCTAAGTGATCACGTGATCCATATCAACTAAACCATGTCCGATCATCACGTGAGATGGAGTAGTTTTCAATGGTGAACATCACTATGTTGATCATATCTACTATATGATTCATGTTCGACCTTTCGGTCTCAGTGTTCTGAGGCCATATCTGCATATGCTAGGCTCGTCAAGGTTAACCCAAGTATTCTGCGTGTGCAAAACTGGCTTGCACCCGTTGTATGTGAACGTAGAGCTTATCACACCCGATCATCACGTGGTGTCTCGGCACGACTAACTTTCGCAACGGTGCATACTCAGGGAGAACACTTGTACCTTGAAATTTAGTGAGAGATCATCTTATAATGCTACCACCGAACTAAGCAAAATAAGATGCATAAAGGATAAACATCACATGCAATCAATATAAGTGATATGATATGGCCATCATCATCTTGTGCCTTTGATCTCCATCTCCAAAGCACCGTCATGATCACCATCGTCACCGACGCGACACCTTGATCTCCATCGTAGCATTGTTTTCATCTCGCCAACTATTGCTTCTACGACTATCGCTACCGCTTAGTGATAAAGTAAAGCAATTACATGGCGATTGCATTTCATACAATAAAGCAACAACCATATGGCTCCTGCCAGTTGCCGATAACTTTGTTACAAAACATGATCATCTCATACAATAAAATTTAGCATCATGTCTTGACCATATCACATCACAACATGTCCTGCAAAAACAAGTTAGACGTCCTCTACTTTGTTGTTGCAAGTTTTACATGGCTGCTACGGGCTGAGTAAGAACCGTTCTTACCTACGCATCAAAACCACAATGATTTTTCGTCAAGTGTGTTATTTTAACCTTCAACAAGGACCGGGCGTAGCCACACTCGATTCAACTAAAGTTGGAGAAACTGACACCCGCCAGCCACCTGTGTGCGAAGCACGTCGGTAGAACCAGTCTTGCGTAAGCGTACATGTAATGTCGGTCCAGGCCACTTCATCCAACAATACCGCCGAATCAAAGTATGACATGTTGGTAAGCAGTATGACTATTATCGCCCACAGCTCATTTGTGTTTTACTCGTGCATATAACATCTACGCATAGACCTGGCTCGGATGCCATTGTTGGGGAACGCAGTAATTTCAAAAAAAATCCTACGCACATGCAAGATCTATCATCGTGATGCATAGCAACAAGAAGGGAGAGTGTTGTCTACGTACCCTCATAGACCGAAAGCGGAAACATTATGACAACACGGTTGATGTAGTCGTACGTCTTCACGATCCGACCGATCCTAGTACCAAAAGTACGGCACCTCCGCGATCTGCACACGTTTAGCTCGGTGACGTCCCACGAACTCTCGATCCAGCTGAGTGTCGAGGGAGAGCTTCGTCAGCACGACGGCTTGATGACGGTGATGATGAAGCTATCGGCACAGGGCTTCGCCTAAGCACTACGACGATATGACCGAGGTGGATTATGGTGGAGGGGGGCACCGCACACGGCAGAAACTGTTGTCCATTGTGTGTTCTAGGGTGCCTCCTGCCCCCATATATAAAGGAGCAAGGGCGAGGCCAGCCGGCCCTAGGGCTTGCCAAGGAGGGGAGGAATCCTCCTCCTAGTGGGAGTAGGATTCCTCCTTACCTAGTCCAACTAAGAGGAGAAGGGGAAAGAGGGAAAGGAGAGGAAGAGGAGAAGGAAGGGGGGGGGCCTCCCTAGTCCAATTCAGACTCCCTATAGGGAGGGGCGCGGCTGCCCCTTGTGGGTTGCCTCCCCTCTTCCCTATGGCCCATGTAGGCCCAATCTTTTCCCGGGGGGTTCCGGTAACCCTCCGGCACTCCGGTTTTCTCCAAAGTCACCTGGAACACTTCAAGGGTCCGAATATAGCCGTCCAATATATCAATCTTTATGTCTCGACCATTCCGAGACTCCTCGTCATGTCCGTGATCATATTCGGGACTCCAAACTACCTTCGGTACATCAAAACACATAAACTCATAATACGGATCATCACCGAACTTTAAGCGTGCGGACCCTATGGGGTCGAGAACTATGTAGACATGACCAAGACACATCTCTGGTCAATAACCAATAGTGCAACCTGGATGTTCATATTGGCTCCCACATATTCTACGAAGATCTTTATCGGCCAAACCGCATAACAACATATGTTGTTCCCTTTGTCATCGATATGTTACTTGCCTGAGATTCGATCGTCGGTATCTCAATACCTAGTTCAATCTCGTTACCGGCAAGTCTCTTTACTTGTTCCGTAATGCATCATCCCGCAACTAACACATTAGTCACATTGCTTGCAAGGCTTATAGTGATGTGCATTACCGAGAGGGCCGAGAGATACCTCTCCGACAATCGGAGTGACAAATCCTAATCTCGATCTATGCCAACTCAACAAACACCATTGGAGACACCTGTAGAGCACCTTTATAATCACCCGGTTACATTGTGACGTTTGGTAGCACACAAAGTGTTCCTCCTGTATTCGGGAGTTGCATAATCTCATAGTCATAGGAACATGTATAAGTCATGAAGAAAGCAATAACAACATACTAAACAATCAAGTGCTAAGCTAACAGAATGGGTCAACTCAATCACATCATTCTCTAATGATGTGATCCCGTTAATCAAATGACAACTCGTGTCTATGGCTAGGAAACTTAACCATCTTTGATTCAACGAGCTAGTCAAGTAGAGGCATACTAGTGACACTCTGTTTGTCTATGTATTCACACATGTACTAAGTTTCCGATTAATACAATTCTAGCATGAATAATAAACATTTATCATGATATAAGAAAATATAAATAACAACTTTATTATTGCCTCTAGGACATATTTCCTTCAACCTCCTCTTCGATTCATGCTCAAACGGCTTGGTATTGCTTGGATTTGGACATGGTGAAATCCCTGCCCCTTATGCTGGCAGCGGCGACACCCGCAAATGTCGTTCCCTTCTTGGAGGTGCTGGCATGGCCGTTTTCTGGGCCCCTCTTTGAGTATCAGGGGAAACCCAAGGTCCGGTTTTCTGGAACAGACGATGATAGCATCTTAGCGTCATTCTCCTTCTTGAAGGTGTTGTCATGGTTGCTCACGGCCTCCATGATGCTGGCTTTAGAGTTTTTGGTTGTCAGTTGTTGGTTGGATTGCTTCTTTGGTCGGGTAGTTTAGCCGTGTTTTTCTTTGTTTGGGTTGAGCATCTTATGTGTCTTTCTGTTTTTTGGGCACCACTTTCATGCCCCCTGCGTCCGTGTCATGTGTTGTACCACCTTCTGTAATCATTCTTTTTCTTATTTTGCCAGAAACCGTATGTACTCATTCTAACTTCTCCTATCAATGCAATGATAAGCAAGCTTTGCGTGTTCCTGAAAAAAGAATGCTTTAGAAATCAATCAATCTTTTGTACGAAATTGTACTTCACTTTCACATTTGCTTCCCATTACATATAGACTTATAAGACAAGAATTGTAAATATTACTGAAAATTTCACCTAAGCATTAGAACCTTAAAACCAAGGCATGTATGTGCAAATACGAATATCTTTGCGATATTAATATATTCCCTTTGTCAAATAATGTGCAAATACGAAAGCATCGATTACACCACTGAAAGAAAGGAAGCATTGAACAAATGCTTATACACATATAGGTTTGGGAAACACTTAGAGGAACTCCAACGCGCCGACCCAAACGGACATGTACTTTGTCCACTTTTTATCCATTTGGGTTGGTTGCCGGCTTGTCGTTCGCCCGGTTTTTCATTTGGGTCGGCAGTGCCCCCAACACCCGGACCCATTTTTGCTAACGCGGCCGGCTTGCCGTCGTTTTTCAAACATAATTCAAACAAAATACAAAGATTTTACATAGTTTTACAAGCCAAATAAATATATTATAGTTTACAAGCCAAACAAAAATTAAATTGTCTCAAATAGATTTAAAAAAGATAAATCTATCGGTTGACAACGTGAGCCCACATATGCTCAACCAACTCATCTTGCAGCTGACTATAAATTTCCCAATCACGCGTTTGATGATGAAATTAGGTGAAATGTGCAATTGTTGCCGCTCCTCCATGCTTAGGCGCAACAGTTTCAGCCTGGAACTGAAACCCTTGGGCGTAGATACATTCTGGGCGCTCATCCTCTACGATCATACTGTGCATGATCACACAAACAGTCATCACCTCCCATAACTTTTTGGTGCTCCAAGTTCTAGCAGCACCGAACGATGCCCCATCGAGATTGAAGAACACCCAAGCCACACTTGACATCCTTCCTACCACTCGCTTGCTCTTGTCCAAATTTCCAGCTCTTCTCTCCTATAGGGTTGCAGATTGTCTTCACAATAGTAGTCCACTGAGGATAGATACATGCATTTGTTCTAGTTGTGGCCGTTAATGTTAACATTCACTGGCGGGCAGTTGCCCTCGACAAGCCTTGCAAACACCGGCGAGCATTGAAGCACGTTGATATCATTGTGCGATCCGGCCTTGCCGAAGAAAGATTGCCAGATCCATAGATCTTGCGAGGTCACGACCTCAAGAATGATAGTGCAAGCCTTGACATGGCCCCTATACTGCCCCTGCCAACTAGAAGGGCAGTTCTTCCACTCCCAGTGCATACAATCTATGCTATCAAGCATCCCCGGGAAGCCCCTACTGGCATTCATCGCCAACAAGCGGGCTATATCTTTAGCATTTGGCTATCTCAAGTATTCAGGGACAAACACTGCAATCATAGCCTTGCAGAACTTGTACATGGAGTCTAGACACGTAGACTCGCTCATACGGACGTACTCATCAATGAGATGCAAGCATTCGGACAGCTGCAGTGCATTATGATAAGAGGAGAAGCCAATCTTTCCAAGGGCATCTTCCTTGCATTTGAAATACTTATCATATCCGACCTCCCCCTCCCGAATACAGTTGATAACATGCCTAGCTATACGGAAACGGCACCGAAATTGGTGATGTTTGAAGAGCGGGTTGGGTGTCTCAAAGTAGTCCTTCCAAAGAAGGAAATCACCGCTCTCTCGGTTGCGATTCAATGCCGGAGTGTGCCCCGGGATTAAGCCCCAGAACAACAGCCGCTTCCTACTAAGGTGGTCCTCGTCAACCAACACAGCAACCACCATCTCCTCATCATCGGATGAGGAATCATCGGAGTTGCAGGGGGAATTGTGGAAAACCCACTTGTTGGCGGAGTCCATTTGTATCTTGGGGGCAAACCGTCGAACAGCTCGCGGACGTCGTGGAAGAAGCTATCCGACAAAGAGACGTGCGCCTCCCTTGGACCAGGTAGCTGGCCTGGCGGCGTTAGAAGAGTGTGGCGGCGTCATAC
>NC_041380.1:600920808-600923947 GCF_002162155.2 Triticum dicoccoides | reverse complement strand
GGGCACGGGGGGTGGGGAGTTCGTGCTCGCGACGACATCGGGGGAGGGGAGCTGCTGTTGCCCAGGCATAGAGGCGGTGGTGGCGGTGACGTGGGAAGGTGGCGGTGTGGGGGGCGAGGTATGTCGGTGCGGACTGCTAGGGCACCAGAACTAGGCGGCGGCGGTGATAGGGTGGGGCGGGTGGGGTTTGCTGACGATGGGGGAGGAAGAGAATGGCCTATGTGCCACCGACTGGCAGGCCAGGGGAGGAGTAGGCGGGCGTCGCGCGTGTCCGCCTCGTGTCTTCGTCAACGCAAATGAGGCTCAAATTTGGAACAGGAGTGGGTCGCCTGGCAGACGAAAAACGGACGCACGTCTATTTGGGTCGGCGCTTTGGACCGACTTTTGTATCTGTTTTGACCCAAACAGATACGCGCGGACGAAATGAGTCGTCGCTTTGGAGTTGCTCTTAGTATCCGGTCTGGCTCTCCGCCTCTCCTACTGGGATCCCTGCACGCATTATGGTGCACAACACCTGTCCTATACGGCACACACCTCTAAAATATATTTTTATATTAAAATTACTAAAATCCCCTTATTTCTTTTCTCATGGGGTAGCAGCCATTAGAGCTGGGTGAGAGGATTCATGTGAGCTGCTCCACCAGCTCGTAGCTCCTATCACTTGGGGCCGTGGCCATGGCTTGTAGCAAGGCGTCAGCTACGGCATCCGGCGCTGCTCTCGCCTATGCTGGCGATTATTTTTAACTAGGCAAAAGATTTGTCATTTTCATTAATTAAGAAAAAGGTTTAGAGTTTTTGGCCAAGGCCAAATTACAAAACGTTACTCTCGCGACGCTACAATATTCAAATACTTGGCCCCTGTAAGGCACCAAAGCTTCGAAACATCTTCGATTCTAGCAACAAGAACCCCAACCGGCACCGCGATCTTACGGAAGACGCGTGCATTCCTCTCATCCCAAATTTTCCACGAGATCAGCAAAATAAGAGACATCATCGCCCGTCGAGATTGCGATGCGTTGGAGTCAATGAGGTTCCACCAAGTTTTCACCGAATGGACCGCCACCCAAGCTGTAGGGTTCACATCAACCAAGCCAAGCCAAGATGAGAAGTTGAGAACTGACTAGCCGCCAAGGTCCACGACGAAGTGCCGGACATATAACTCAGCCCCCATGTCGCTTCAATATTTGTTTCTCGTTCATGTCCAGCGACTAAGACCCGGCGGCACCGGTGAAGATGGCCTCCAGCAAACTGCCCACTTATGTACATACACCTGGGCCAAGGCTAGCGAGTGCTCCGATGGTCTTGTATATGCCTTTTTTTTTTACGTCCGGGCTTGTATCTGTGCTTCTTATGTACAACTAGAGTGCCACACTACAAACATGCTTCTTATATGTAACAATATGCTTTCATGAATTTTAAGGAATTAGTGACATGCAAGATTGCCAAGCCGTTATCTATGCTTCGGTTCTATTTTATTATTGCTTCAAAATGCCAAATGGTGATTTGAACACAGATTGTCTCATAAGCTGGGTGGGCTTATGTATGTGGTTGAGTTGTTTACCAATGTACATGTGTGTGTTTCGATGTACACTTGTTTCATTACTTGCTTCAACTCATCTCCACATATGCTTCTATCCTAATTTTATATACTTATTTTTTTTATAAACATTCTACGGATAGTAGTACCCTTTGCTTTTCTTCTTCTTAATGTTACTTGCAGGAGATGATTTACCACCGCATGGTAATTGCCTACAAGTAGGGTATTGCCGAGGTCATCAACAAGCCATTGTTGTTCCACATCGGTGCCATCATCGTTAATCGTGGTTTCCCTCCGATCTCCTACATGTTTTTTTGGAACGAAGGCTCGAGAAGAGCCCGGCTTTGAATTAACAAAGCCATCAACCGGCCAGGATTACAAGGACAACCGCTTACAACGCAAAGAAAAGAGAACCGAGCGACGGATACAAGGGACTCAAGCAAAACAACTCAAGGCAGCAGCAAAAACGCTGCTACCAACACCCTACTGGACGACCTACACCAACAGAACAAAACTACGGTCTTGGTAGGACTGCACCGCCGCGCAAGCTTCGTGATCACAGCCACCCTCGGAACCAGCCATGGACCAGACCACCATCTGTTACTGCCTCTGCAAAGGGCCCCTACCCACTCATCCTGGCTCGAAGGATGCCGTACCGGCAGACGGCGGCTCGGTTCACCCCAGAACCCAAATGGATGGCCTCCAAGCTGCAAGGAGAAGAGACTAGAGCAGGACCGCTAGCCCATGGCACACTACAAACAAGCACCATCATCGTCTGCGGCTCAGCCGCACCAAAGGGCGAGAGCTGCCGGCCACATCCGCAGAAGCAAGGGAAGCAGCGAAAAGTAGATCAAAGGCCAGCGCTGGATTCGCCGGAGCACGATGCTCCCACCCAAATGTATATCGTTGTCGCCGAAGAGGGGAACCCGATCCCCTCTTGCCCAGGCTCGTGGGCGTTGACCCACCGGCGACCTCGTCAGGGACCCTCCAGCAGCAACCTATGAAGAAACCAAGTTGTCTCCCGCCACCATCACGTCCACAACCAAACTCTCTCGCCGCCCCTGCAATCCCCGGACGGTGCCTCCAAGAAGGAGCACGACACGGACGTACCGTCGCCGCCCGAAGCAGGGGACCTAGGCTTTCACCTAGCAGGGGCGGAAGGAGGGGGGAGGATCCACACCACAGCCTCCAAGGAGGGGAACGGCGCCCAAGGCGTCGCCTTTGGTGTGACCGCCGCGCCGGCCAGGGGTTTCCCCCGGATCCAGCCCCGCCCGACGAGATCCGCGCAGCCAACAACCGAGAGCAGCGGCCTAAGCCACCAGGACCCAGATCTGGCCAAGGAAGAAGCAGATCGGGGCGGAGGGGATGGACTTCATCAGTGGCATACCTGCGGGGAGGGATGCACACCTGCGACCGTTGACCGCCGCCACCTCGTCACCCGCGAGACCGAGGAGGCGCCTAGCTCGCACCGGCAGGGTGGCCCGCCGCCAGGACCACCCCACCCTCACCTGCCGGGGCCGCCGCCCCGCGTGCCGAGGCCCTGCCCGAGACGAGCAGCCGCCGAATCCCCGCCGCCACCTTCATCGGTGTCGAGCGCGCGCG
>NC_041380.1:600906006-600920514 GCF_002162155.2 Triticum dicoccoides | reverse complement strand
CGCGGCTGTGGCGGCTAGGGTTGCCCCCGGGTCGCCTCGGAGGAGATGACGCGGGGGGAGGGCTCTTTTCTCTCCCAAAATGGGAAATCTTGAGGAAGGAGTCGATCTCCTACATGTTCCTCCATGGAAATATCTGTCTACACAACGGTGCCTATTCTCAAGTATGTACTATAAACCTAGAGGATCTTCTTATATGGTCTCGTTGGCATGTTTCCCCATGCACGCACCGCGCAATTGTGGTGGACCACTGTGGCATCATGCCCGAACGACACAGCCTAACCATGTAACCTTTCCGTGGTGTGTATGGACGCAAATTGATCATCAAGCAAATACTATTTTCCTTTAGCGTTCAAAAAATATAAACTATTTTCGTTTATAAGCAAATTATACTCTGTAAAACAAATATTTGCTTGGTTGGAAGCAAACACTATTTTGTCGTGTTGGAAGCAATTTAATGCTCCTCCAAAACAATTCTCCGTTTGTTCGAAGCACATATTTTGTTTGGAAACAAAATAAATGTTCTGTGCAGGACGCAAAAATAATTCCCAGGATTAAAATTACCAAAAATCAGCAATGTTTGGTTTATATGGAAACAAAATTTGCCTCATATGGGAAGCAACATCATACGGGATGCAAATGTTGCTTCATATGGAAACAAAACTGAAAAGTTTTTGAAACAGTTTTATGCTCAATCTAAGGAAGCATAAAACACAGCGGGGATCTCTTTTTTCTAGAGTTATTTGATTTTTTTTAAGCGCTAGAGTTATTTGATTCCTTAGATTAGATCAGAAGTTGATTTCACAAAACTCTGGAAAAACGGAACCAGCGAACAAGTAATAACAAATCCCACGTAATTAGGCAGTCACGTACAAGGAAACACTCAATTAGCCAACGGCAGTAGGTAATCTGGCGCATGGCTCAATGCATAGATAGTCTTCTTAAGAAATTAAGATTGGTTTTCGAAAAAAAGTTAAGATTGGAACCGGGAACACCCGCAAAATAAGGAAGAAGATTGGACCGAGATGCTAGCTAAGAATATTTAGATAACAAATTGTAGATTCACCATATTTGGCGTGTAAATCAATTAACAATGATGCACCAGATAAGCCGTATAGTATACTAATTTTCGCAAATAATGCATTTAATCACGAGATTACTAGCCCTATTCCAATTTTACCATAATTAATGCGTTAGATATTTTATACTACTCCGTGATCTCCACCGATCGGTCTCTATATAAACGCAACGAAGGGTGAACATGGCCAACGCATCAAGATTTTTGGGTCCTCATGGCAGTCTTTACGAAGAACAGCGTTGTTGCCGTGTGCTTGGGGGCTCTCATGCTCATGACCACCCTTCTCTCCTCGGAAGGTTCAGAGCTTGGTACGTACGTTCTCTTAACTAGCATCTACCAGTTTTCACGAGATCTATATACCTTGCGATGTTGAGCATGATGAATGTTTTTTTTATATTTCTGCACACGTTGTTATCCAACATGTGAATTAATTAATTGGAATAACAAATGATGTTCTACGGTTTTGTTTGTGCGTGTGTGTGTGCAGTTGGATGTTTGGAGCCCCACCAGAACTGCTTCCCAGATGACTGCCAGAAGACATGCGTGGACAATATTCTTGGAAAACATGTGACAGGTTCCTGCGAACCGGAGCATGGCCCGCTAAAACCGTATCCGGCGCTTGTGTGTTGTTGCTATAGAGATGGTTTTCAAAAATGATAAACATGGCGCTGATGATAGGGTGCATCCATAAATAAGACCAACAGCTCGATCACCCTGTTGTAAATGAATTTCTTTGAGTAAAGTCAGATTAACAAAGTTGTGACCTACGTCAAAAAGTATATGTTATATTTATTTTTTTGCGGGGGGGAAAGCATTTCATTAGTTAATTGATAACCATTTTACAATCATTCATGATGATAATGCTAATCTTCTGAGGGATATTTGCAAGCCAACATGCTGTGCGTTGCTGTCTACGTCCTATAGCTGCCATGGCATCTGCAGCTTTGTTCTGAGTCCGACTAATCTTTTGGATTTGTGATTGTCGTTCCTTGAGTAGCTCCAAAATTTCTGCAGCCTGAAACATGTTACTGGAACGATCCACCGTGCCCGCACTAATTAGCGAGATGAGCTCAGCACAGTCGGACTCCACCATGAGCGGCTTGTCGGACCAATGAAGGGCCAGTCTTAGCCCCTCCTCACAGGCAGCAAGCTCAGCCTCCAGTGGCCCTGGACAGTTGAAGATCCACCTGCATGCTGTGAAAATGACCTCGCCATTGTGGTCGCGAAGCACCATTCCCGCCCCCGCAGACCCATCTGCTACAACATACGACCCATCAAAGTTCAGCTTGACGTGGCCATCAGGCGGGGGTTCCCAGGAAGCTTCCACGGCTGGCCGGATCATCTCGCTGGAACTCTGAAGAATGCAGCCATCTAACAGGGCCGGATGTTTTCCTTTGGTGGGGTCTGAACGTGGGTAATGTTTTATCATAAGTAGCGACTCAGCATATCCACATAGGAAGCGTTTGGAGACTTCAATTGGAATCATTGGTTTATCATGTGTAAGCTCATTATGAACGTGCCAAACCCGCCATAGCACCATTAGAACAAGCATGCGCTGTATCTCATTCAGCTCATGCATCAGCATCAACAACCAATCTGGCTCGTTCCTCCGAAGAGATTCAACATCCGGTAGATCCCACACAAGTCTCATTTCCTCCCATAGAATTCGGGCATGAGGACATCTAATCAGTGCATGGTGAACCGTCTCATCTTCCTGTCCACATATGGTGCAAGTTCCCACGGGTTCCATATGACGACGCCTCTTATTATCTTGAGTAGCTAGCGCCTCCCGAGCTGCTTTCCATGCAAAAACGCAGACCTTGGGTGGAGCTCCACACGTCCATAGCAACTTCCATGCCAGTCTTGATCCATCAGGTCTAGTACTCGACTCCCCAATTCCCTGTCCGGCCATGATCGCATCCCGAGCCATATTGTACGCAGGCCTCACTGAGAATCGACCATGTCTATCCGGCTGCCATGCAATCGTGTCCGCTGCTGAACGGTGAGATGGTTTGATCTTCAAAATTTCCGTGATATCTGCTGGGAAGAAGTGTTGCCTAAGAAGTGTGGTATTCCAGGACCCGTTGGTTGTCAGAAGATCAGCAACCCACTTCAGTCTACACCGACGCTTCGCTGTAATTGGTTTAAAGGTTGGGCCCCTTGGAATCCAAGGATCTCGCCAGATGCGAATGTCTGCGCCATTACCGACTCGCCATATGTAGCCCTGCTTTACTAGCTCAAGGCCATACTCAATAGCATTCCACGTCGAGGAGCCGTTACCCGTGAAGACCGTGTCTGTGATGGAACCAGCCGGGTAGTACTTAGCTCGCAAGACCTGTGCACAAAGACTTTCTGGGAACTGAATTAGACGCCACGCCTGTCGTGCTAACAAGGCCTGATTGAAAAATCTTAGATCTTTAAACCCCATCCCCCCTCTTCCCTTGGGTCGCAACATACTATCCCAACTTACCCAATGGGTTTTGCGCTTACCTTTTTCTGCACCCCACCAAAAGCGGCGAATCATCTTCGTAAGCTCGTCACAGAGGCCAGCCGGTACCTTAAACACACTCATGATATAAACCGGGAGAGCTTGAGCAATAGCTTTAATTTTTATCTCCTTTCCACCTAGGGAAATATGATTATCACCCCACTCCATCAAGCTTTTTGCTAACTTCTCTTGGAGACTTTTAAGTTTCCCTTTACTCATTCTTCCGTCCGGCGTTGGGAGGCCGAGGTATTTCGCTTCAAAAGTCGTCTGGGTAACTTCGAGTGTACCTTTAGTACTTTCTTGAACTGCGGCTGGACAACCAGGACTAAACAACATGGAGCATTTATGAGGGTTGATCACTTGGCCAGTCCCTCTAGCATACACCTCCAGAACATGTTTTACCCTTTCTGCCTGTTCACTTTTAGCTTTAAAGAACAACAAGGTGTCATCAGCAAACAACAAGTGAGAAATCCCCGGAGCTCGACGGCAGACTTTGAGCGGAGTGATAGTACCCTGGGTTGCTTCACGGTGCAGGAGAGCAGAAAGTCCATCAGCGACAAACAAGAACAAAAAGGGAGATAGTGGATCACCTTGGCGAAGACCTCTGGATGGGACGAACGAATCAAGAAGGGTTCCGTTGAATTTTACCGAGTAGCTCACCGAGGTTACACAGGACATTATCCATTCCACCCATCGGGGAGCGAAACCCAAACTCTGCATCGTTCTTTTAAGAAAGTCCCAATCAACCCTGTCATATGCCTTAGACAAATCCAGCTTATATGCACAAAAGGATTCATGTTCCTTTTTGCAGTGCTCAATTGCATGGAAGCATTCAAATGCTACCAAAGCATTATCAGTGATCATACGCCCGGGACAAAGGCACTTTGGTTCAAGGATATAATATCGCCAAGAATCGGCCGAAGTCTGTTCACCAAGCATTTAGCCACTATTTTGTAGAGCACTGAACATAGACTGATCGGTCGAAATTCTCTTAGGGTCTCCGGCTGGTCTGATTTTGGGATTAACACAATTGCCGTGGAGTTAGTCTCTGACGGCATGTGTCCTGTAGCAAAGAACAGTCTAACCGCCGCAACAACCGTGTCCTTCAAGACTGCCCAGTTCCTTTGGTAGAAACGCGCCGGGAACCCGTCCGGCCACGGAGCCTTTAGGGGGCCTATTTGAAACAGCGCATCGGAGATTTCTTCCTCAGAGAATTCTTTACAAAGTGAGTCATTCATCTCATCCGTTACTTTCTTCTCCAGTAGGCTAATGATTTCGTCTACATTCAAAGATGGGTCTCTAGTGAACAACTCCTTGAAAAAAGAAGAGGCCATCAACTCCATGACCGAGGGGTTAGACTGCCATACTCCCTCGTCATTTTTTAGCTTCTTAATCTTGTTCTTTCGAGCCCGCCATACAGAATTACTATGGAAGAACTTTGTATTTCGGTCGCCTTCTTTGAGCCAATTAATCCTTGATCGCTGCAGCCAAAGGAGCTCTTCTTTATATAGCAGTTCGTTCATGCTATCAGAGAGTCTTCTAATCTCCAGCTGATCTCCATTGGTTTGCAACAACTGGTCAAGTTTCCTACGAGTGCTATCAAGCTCTCGCAAAATATTCCCAAATTTTCGTTTGCTCCAGCCCTGCAGATTCTCCATCACCTGGCTCAGCCCTGCAGTGACCGACGCCAGGTTGCCGCTGGTCTTTGTTGCATCCCACGCCCTCTGTATTAATTCTGGGAGTTCGCCAGCACGCTCCCAAAATATTTCGTACTGGCTGGTACGTCGGCGTTTTGGCAAGAGCTCCTCCTTTTGTAGGTGGATTAAGAGTGGCAAATGGTCCGAGTAGGGGGACACCAGGTGTACCACGCTCGCATCCGAGAAGATATCTCTCCATCGATCATCAGCTAGAGCCCGATCCAGTCTGACCTTTACGTTTGCTGTTCCTCTTCTCTTATTGTCGTAAGTGAATGGAACACCAGAGAAACCAAGGTCATGGAGTTCACAGTCCTGTACCACCTCTCGGAAAGCTGCAATCTGGCTAGCCAGACGAGGGGTGGCTGACATATGTTCACACTGCCAAAGAGCTTCGTTGAAGTCCCCCATGAGCATCCACGGGAGATCGCTGGTAGCTCGCAACTCTGACATTATGGACCACATACGGTGTCGATTTTTTGTTCGAGGTTCCCCATATACACAGGTTAGGCGCCACAAGGGGTCGGACGGGGAAGCACGGATATTAGCATCAATAATTCTAGCATTCTGATCTTTAATCTCCACTGACAACTGATCATTCCAAAACAGCGCTAAACCACCACTTTGACCATCACTGCTCACGCCGCAAAAACCACGTAGGCCTAGGCGATGGCGAAGGCGACGAACTTTTTGTGAGCTTTGTCTAGTTTCACATAAGAAAACAAACTGCGGACGGTGACTCTGGACGAGGGCGATGAGATCACGAACTGTCGAGGCGCCCCCGATTCCTCGGCAGTTCCAGCTCAGACCTATCATTGCTCCTGACGGGGCGCCGCACTAGGCCCCGTCAGGTTACCGGCGGCCCCTGGGCCGGTTGCCTCCCAATGTCCTTGTTCCATCCCGGTGATTTTCTTGCCTTTCGTCCTTGCCGGGTTCACAGATTCCCCATCAGTCGGCTCCGGGCGGGCAGCATCCAGCAAGGAAGTTCCGTTCTCGCCCCCACCGACCTCTGAGTTCACTGTACGCATCCCATGTTCAGACTCCCCCGATAGCACGAGCGTCTTCCTTGTTGCTGCTATCTTCATCTTCAAAGAACGCACAACTGATGAGCGGACACCATCTGGTGGATCGCCAGGTTTAAGATATGTTTCTCCGGTCCCCTGATGGTTCGTGGCGCGTGCAGCAGCCCTCCCGTCGGTGTCCCTGGAAGAGGGGTCAAGGGTAGTGGTGTCATCAGATTCCCGCCTCCATGCGAGTGTGCGTCTTTCCTGTGACTTCTTTCCGATCTGATCACATGCAGGGCTGCCATGGATACGAGGATCCAGCAGCAAGCGGGCGGACGAGGCCGCAAGAGGTCCATAGTACGCCTGGGCAGCGCACATGGAAACATCGCCAGCGGCCGCAAGGCCCGGGGCTGGCGGCGGCGGCGGCGGCGGCATCGCCCCTGAGTCGCCAAAAGTATATGTTATAATTATTGAGAGAAATAATAATATTGTTGTCTGCGGTGCATTGCATTCTTTTTTGGGAAAGGCCAAAAGCTATATAGTTAATATCACGGACCCATACAAAAAAATTCTTACATAAATTGAAAATTAAATCTAAGTCCGTGGGAGTTCCGAAGTCTTGTTTCATCAACATCCATAGGCGGCATGCCATGAGCAAAGCTCATTGTAACCTCTCGGCCTTGGTCTCAGCGGCACAAACTTCATAAACTAGGTCTCTCGGCCTTGGTCTCACCTTGCAGAATAAAACGTCATAGAGACGCATGCTTACGTTGGCCTACCAAACAGACATAGGGAACACGAATCTCACAAGCTCCCAGACGAGGTTTAGGTTGGCCTACCTTCGTCGCTCAAAACTGAATCTGACGGATCAAGATGCATGCTTACGTTGTTTGCTGCACAAGATAGCACGACAAAGACAAACCCGTAGAAACATAAACTAGGCTGGAAAATAAAGTCTTGTGACACATCTTCCTCATGTTTCTGAACGACACGAAGGAGCACAGTCGGAAACATGACGAGATGGGAAGACTTTATTCCATGTTGTTGGCAACATCTCGCCTCCATTGGCCAATATCACCCAACCGAAGACCTGGGGCCCTCAACCCCACCTTTGTCGGAGCAACATGCGGAGGGAGATGTAGACTTTAGTCGTGCAGGGGAGTAGGTATCAGCCGTTGCCTATCACCAAGGTCGTAGATGAAGGGTTTGTTCTTGTATTGATATTAATTCACATATATTTTTACATTGTCTTTCATTTATTTTTTATTTTTATAGAGTGCAATTTTAATTTTACGTGAAAATATGCAATTTTCATCAGTTCCATTGTTGCAAATCGCCCCTCGATGTTCTTCCCTGCACGTTCAGATACCTTACAGGCGGTGCACTTGTACGGCTCGAATGAACCGTTGATCAAGAGATCTGATCGAGTGATGAAGGAAGAGGATGAGGATAAGGCTGATCGACATATCACTCCAACTCTACTTTCACTTCGAGGACTGCCTATCTACTCGTAAACTTGTGATTTATCTACTAAGCATGCTCCTAGGAGAGTGATTCGTGTGTGGAGGAGGCATCAATGGATGAAAGCCGGCTGGATTGCCCGTCGATGAGATGGAGTTGGAGGTGGCACGTGGGTACATACTCCTATATGGAAGTTAGATGATAGAATTAAAGGGGTGTCTGGTTTCGAGGAGGAAGACAAGTGAATTAAGGACTAGAATTAAAACTGGTCGGTATACAAAACACGCTTGTTTTTTTCCTTTGTTGTGAGGGGGGATGAGATTGTCTTTTTTGGGGGGAAATACTTGTATTACTCATTACCAAAAAACCTTACAATCATGTCTCCACATGAGGCTGTAGTGTATGATGTAGTACACGGGGTGGTGTGACCCATAAGAAGCCGGTATGTATTTCGCTAGGATGGATGGTGAAGTTTACTAGGTGATGTATTCCACAAGGTTTCTAGCGAGACTGGGTAGTCCAGGACATATTTGAATTAATCTGTAAATTCGCCAAGTCAAAATTCAAGGAGATTGTTGCGAACAACCAAGCCAACAATTTTACTTGTCATTGTGTGAGTGGATGAGTCAACAAGGGGTGAATCATCAACGATTGAAGATTGGAGAAGAATGAAAGATAGAGCGTCAAGATTAGGGGAGAGATTGTTGAGAATAATATTGGCTAAGTACGTAACTAGCGTCTTGTTTGGTGACTAATACGTGTGGCGCCAGTAGTAGTACTAGGTAGGTCATCAAAGTTCGGTAGTAATTAGGCTTGATTAGTAGTAGTAATCTGGTTCTAGACTACTCGTTCGCATAGGCATAGGAGGACAAGTTTAGAGCATCTACTACCGGACTTTACAAATCCGCCCCCTCAAATGCCTGTGGATCAGGCACTGACCGAGCACCCATCAAATAATCGCTTTCACATTTGGACATCTTAATTATCATATCTTAAATTCACACAAACTCATTCAACTACGCCGATGCACACACATCGTCCGGTTACTCCATCACTAGTAACAAAACATGCCATCAGACTAAAAAAAATTGGCATGTTTGGCTATGGTGGAGATCATCCATGGCTGTCTTTGCCCTTCCTGGTGCTCTTGCCATCCTTCTCACGGAAGTATTGGTCGAAGACATAGTAGGGATCAAACTGGATTTGCTCGCTGTTGGAGTTGTCATTGCTGTCATCCTTATCTTGTTTCGGTCGCAGTCTGGCCATGGCACAGACCGCCTGATTCTGCTCTCGGGCGAGGGCGCGCGTGTTCCTCCGTTTCCGTTTCTTCACAATGCGGGCGCGGATGGCCTCCTCCTCTACGGCCGCCCGTGCCACCGCATCAGCCGCCGCCGCTGCCATATCCGTCACGATTCAGGCCTCAGCAACCCTTATCCTCTCCTTCCCATGGCGGACGCCCGTTACCGGTGGGACCCATAGTCCGGTGGAACCGGTGATGGAGAAGGAGAGGTTATCCGGCTGCTGGGACCGCAGTTATCCAGCCTCGGAGGACCCGAGCGCCTGTTGAGCCGACGCTATGGAGTCACAGCGGACAGATCCGTCCTTTGGTCGGGCGGTGTCCTCCTGGGGTGCGGAGGAGTGCAATGCGGACAACCATTGCCTCCTCCAACCTACACCGGATGACACCCCAGTCGACGGATCTAGACTATTCAGAGTCTGATCCACTATCCTCTATGCCGGAGACGGCAGGAGACCGTCGGAGATGAGCTTGGCTGGCGGAGGGGAGTGGATCAGAGTGGAGTGAAGTGGCTAGGGTTTGGTCCGACAAGCGGATGGGGAGGAATATATGTGGGGTCGGGTGGGCCAGCGTGGGCCGACTGGGTCCAACGTGACGGGCGCGCCAGGGCGCCCCCATATCCACCGCATATTTGGGCTGGATGTGGGGGTGCCAATTAGCCCGGGCGTTTGAGGGCCGTTTGAGGCACCCATCCAGATCAAAATTTCATGACCTGGTAGCCCGCCCGGACGTATGAGGTGGGTTTGAGAGGTCCAACTATAGATGCTCTTAGTTTGTTTGGTATGTTGGGGAACGCAGTAATTTCACAAAAATTTCCTACGAACACGAAAGATCATGGTGATGCATAGCAACGAAAGGGGAGAGTGTTGTCTACATACCCTCGTAGACCATAAGAGGAAGCGTTATGACAACGCGGTTGATGTAGTCATACGTCTTCACAATCGACCGATCCTAGTACCGGAAGTATGGCACCTCCGCGATCTGCACACGTTCGGCTCGGTGATGTCCCACGAACTCACGATCCAGCAGAGTGTCGAGGGAGAACTTCGTCAGCACGACGGCGTGATGACGGTGATGATGATGCTACCAGAACAGGGCTTCGCCTAAGCAAACGGCTACGATATGACTGAGGTGGATTATGGTGTAGGGTGGCACCGCATGTAACACCCTCGATGCGACTATAGCTCCCACGTATCGAGGCATGACTTAGAGACATAATCGCATTGAAGGCATAAGTCGCAAGTGAGGTAATCTTCACACAACCCATGTAATACATAAGGAAAAGAGATACATAGTTGGCTTACAAACGCCACTTCACACAATTACATGAATAAACATTACATCAATCAAATACACTCATGGTCCGACTACGAAACCAAAATAAAAGAAGAACCCCAAATGCGACATGGTCCCCGATCGACCCCAACTGGGCTCCACTACTGATCGACTGAAATGAAACAACACAAAGGACAAGATCTTCATCGAGCTCCTCCTGAGCTTGGTTGCGTCATCTGCACGGACTCATCGGCACCTGCAAGCTGGTTTTGAAAGTATCTGTGAGCCACGGGGACTCAGCAATCTCGCACCCTCGCGATCAAGACTATTTAAGCTTATGGGTAAGGTAAAGGTATGAGGTGGAGCTGCAGCAAGCGACTAGCATATATGGTGGCTAACATACGCAAATGAGAGCGAGAAGAGAAGGCAAAGCACGGTCGATAAAAGTATGATCAAGAAGTGATCCTAGAACAACCTACGTCAAGCATAACTCCAACAACCGTGTTCACTTCCCGGACTCCACCGGAAAGAGACCATCACGGTTACACACGCGGTTGATTCATTTTAATTAAGGTCAACTTCAGGTTTTCTACAACCGGACGTTAACAAATTCCCATCTGCCCATAACCGTGGGCACGGCTTTTGAAAGTTCATATCCCTGCAGGGGTGTCCCAACTTAGCCCATGACAAGCTCTCACGGTCAACGAAGGAATAGACCTCCTCCCGAGACATTCCGATCAGACTCGGTATCCCGGTACAACAAGACATTTCGACAGGGTAAAACTAAACCAGCAACACCGCCCGAGTGTGCCGATGAATCCCGATAGGAGCTGCACATATCTCTTTCTCAGGGCACACTGGATTGTCCAAACTTCCGGTAGGCCAGCCCAGAGTTGCCCCTGGTGGCCACCGGCGACTGACAAGTTGGACCAACACTCAGAGGAGCACTGGCCCGGGGGGGGGGGGTAAAATAATGATGACCCTTGGGCGCGCGACCCCCAAGGGAAAAGAAAAGGCTAGGTGGCAAATGATAAAACAAATGTTGGGCATTGTTGGAAATTTCCTACGAACACGCAAGATCATGGTGATGCATAGCAACGAAAGGGGGAGTGTTGTCTACGTATCCTCGTAGACCGTAAGCGGAAGCGTTATGACAACGCGGTTGATGTAGTCGTACGTTCTACGATCGACCGATCCTAGTACCAAAAGTACGGCACCTCCGTGATCTGCACATGTTCGGCTCGGTGACGTCCCATGAACTCACGATCCAGCAGAGTGTCGAGGGAGAGCTTCATCAGCATGATGGCGTGATGACGGTGATGATGATGCTACCAGAACAGGGCTTCGCCTAAGCACTGCTATGATATGACCGAGGTGGATTATGGTGGAGGGGGGCACCGCACACGGCTAAGAGATCAATGATCAACTTGTGTGTCTATGGGGTGCCCCCCTCCCCCGTATATAAAGGAGTGGAGGAGGGGGAGAGCCGACTCTCTACTATGGCGCGCCCTGGGGAGTCCTACTCCCACCGGGAGTAGGGTTCCCCCCCTTCCAGGTAGTAGGAGTAGGAAAGAAGGAAGGAGGGGGAGCCACCCCTCCCCCTAGTCCAATTCAGACTAGGCCTTGGGGGCCGCGCGGCCTGCCCTAGGCAGCCCCTCCCTCTCTCCCCTAAAGCCCATTAGGGCCCATATACTCCGGGGGGGAGGGGTGTTCCGGTAACCCCCGAAACTCCAGTTAATGCCCGAACTTACCCGGAACCATTCCGATGTCCAAACATAGTCATCCAATATATCGATCTTTACATCTCGACCATTTCGGGACTCCTCGTCATGTTCGTGATCATATCCGGGACTCCGAACAACCTTCGGTATATCAAAACATATAAACTCGTAATATCGATCGTCACCGAATGTTAAGCGTGCGGACCCTACGGGTTCGGGAATTATGTAGACATGACGGAGACACGTCTCTAGTCAGTAACCGATAGCGGAACCTGGATGTTCATAATGGCTCTCACATATTCTACGAAGATATTTATCGGTCAAACCGCATAACGATATACATTGTTCCCTCTTTGTCATCGGTATGTTACTTGCCCGAGATTCGATCGTCGGTATCTCAATACCTAGTTCAATCTTGTTACCGGCAAGTCTCTTTACTCGTTCCGTAATGCATCATCCCGCAACTAACTCATTAGTCACATTTACTTGCAAGGCTTATATTGATGTGCATTACCGTGAGGGCCCGGAGATACCTCTCCGAGAATCGAAGTGACAAATCCTAATCTCGATCTATTCCAACTCAACAAACACCATCGGAGACACCTGTAGAGCATCTTTATAATCACTCAGTTACGTTGTGACGTTTGGTAGCACACAGGGCCGGCCCTGACTTTTGAGAGGCCCCGGGCGAACTGAAAAAGCGGGCCCCCAAAACTACCGTAGAGTAAAAGAAAAACCCTGTATATATACATATGACAAAATTTCACCATGGTTCTCTAAAGAAATCACCATGGAAATGCATGAACAAAATTTCCAATGGTGATATTTAGGAAAATGCCATTTAGGAAATATTTTTGTGGGAAAGGATTGGGAGCACCTGAAGTGGCATAAAATTCAACTATCCGACCATCTACGATCTGGCTATGGTTCTCACTCGGTCCTCAGTTCCTCATCTACTTCAAAACAGCAATCTGTACAGAAGAGAGATGATAAATCCACAAATGGACAAAACGTAGAAACTAGAAAGATTAACATCAAAGCCTCAAAGGTAAATGATTCAAGAAATTGCATGAATTTGATCCCTTAACTAGCAGCCTGTAGCTGTGTTTTGATTGTTGCAAACTGAGTCACTGCCGCTTCATGCCGGGAGATGAAGAAATCGAGAGAAAATGTAAGAAATCATCCTCTCGCAAAGATCCATTGGTTCTTGGGTGATGTAATCGCTGAAGAGGAATCGGCAGCCGCCGCCGTGTGCGCTGTTACCAAGGTAAAAGAGGGAAGCAGTGCGAGGGATGGCTGGCTGGTCGGTCCTTTAATTGCTTCGTAGATTTTTTTTTGAGAAGAAGACTCGTAGCCATACCTGGGTATGGGCCCCTTATCAGTCTGGGCCCTAGGCCGTCGCACTTCTTGCCCTGGCCCAGGGCCGGCCCTGGTAACACACAAAGTGTTCCTCCGATATTCGGGAGTTGCATGATCTCATAGTCATAGGAACATGTATAAGTTATGGAGAAAGCAATAGCAACAAACTAAACGATCATCGTGCTAAGCTAATGGATGGGTCAAGTCAATCACATCATTCTCTAATGATGTGATCCCGTTAATCAAATGACAACTCATGTCTATGGTTAGGAAACATAACCATCATTGATTCAACGAGCTAGTCAAGTAGAGACATAGTAGTAACATTATGTTTGTCTATGTATTCACACATGTACTAAGTTTCCGGTTAATACAATTCTAGCATGAATAATAGACATTTATCGTGATATATGAAAATAAATAATAACTTTATTATTGCCTCTAGGGCATATTTCCTTCATGGTAGTGCGTGTATACAAGCACAACCTAAGGTGTTAGTTTATAGTAACTACGAGAAAAGAGAAAAATAAAGAGAGAAACAAAGGGCACGACAAGGAGCCTTGGCTATCAGTTTTTGTGTGCGCGTGTTCCTCGCAGTTTGATGTGATCGATCCTGAGGGCCAAATTTCAACATAGACGACTATAAACCCTCCATACAAGAACAAAGCTTCGCTTTCAATGCATCCCTGCAAGAGTATAAGGCCCTGCATGCCACCTGGAGGCAGTCCAGTTGTACAACACACAGTGCCTACAACTCCTTAGCCACTATCTCTGGCGAACTGGACGGCCTTGTCTGTTGATGGCTCTTACTCGTCTTAGGATGGCAGTGCAGGTGTTGGAATAGTCTTGCGACGCGATGACGGATCAGTAATTTTTTCTACTTTTCGAGTTATTTTTTTTATCATAACGAGGTGTCGGAGGCAGAGATACGTGCACTTATGCGGGGATGGCCCTAGTGTTACAATATAAAGAGCGGCAACTAATGGTGCAATATGATTGTTCTGAACCGCTATCAATCCACACAAGTGAAAGCTTGTCTCGTTTGGCTTAAGGACACCTGGTAGCAGAAATCAAATCGATGATGAATGAAAGGTAGTTTGTTCCACGGAACATGAGTAAAGCGCGAAACAGGGG
>NC_041380.1:600893378-600905632 GCF_002162155.2 Triticum dicoccoides | reverse complement strand
CCCGCGTCGCTCCCCGTGCGGGCGACTCGGGCGGCCACCCCAACCCTAGGCTAGCGCCGCCGCCGGCCACCCATCCCTCTCTGCCGCTGCCGGAGGACGTCGCGGGGCAAAGCCGTGCGGCTGACAGCGGCGGCAGGGATCCTTTCTCGCGTCTTCGGGCGGCTCTCAGGCATGGGCGGGGGTCTCTTGTTGGCCGGCGCGTCAATCTGCGAGCGGGGCCTGGTCCCGGTGGCTTCCGGCTTCAGACGTCGTGGGGCTTCGCGTGCGGGCGCGGAGGTGCGAGTAGGTGGCTTTGGGAAGAGGCTTGGGGCGCGGGGCCTCGCGCGCGTGGGGCGCGACGATGCTCGCTGGCTCGGCGGCGGCGTCCCGTGGCTGGTGTCATATTCGTCGCTACCTTCTTGGAGGCGTCGTCTTGGAGACCATGGTTGTTGGTGGTAACCGACGGCTTGCGTGGGTGGCGGTTGTCGGTGGAGTGTGGTTGATGTTCATGGTGTTGCGGCCGTCTTGGGGGTCGACGGTGGGTCTGTGCTCTTCTTCGGCGATGTTCGTGCTCGAGTGCTTCTTGGTGTGTCTCTGCTAGGCGGTGCCCTGTGATTTCGCCGGTGGCACACAGGTGCCGTGGCGTTGTCTCGGCCTCGCGTGTCCTTTCGAATGTACCCCCGACACAGGTGGTGTTGTGACGTTGTGCAGTCTCGGATGCGCAGTGCCTTTCGATTACGTCGACGGTGCAGTGCCGTGGTTTGATCTGCTTGGCGATGCCCCTCGATGACGCCGGTGACACACAGGTGGCGTGGCGTCGTCTCGGCCTCGCATGACCCTTCGAATGTGCCCCGTGATGCAGGTGGTGTCGCGGCGTTGTGCAGTCTCGGTTGCGTGGAGCTTTTCGATTACGTCAACGGTGCAGTGTCTTGGTTTAGTCTCGGCTGGCCGATGCCGTTCGATTACACCGGCGGTGCTCTTTGTTGTGTTGTGTTGTGTTTTCCTTTCTTGTTCTCCCCCTGCTGTGTGTGACGTCTTGTGTGTCGTTGGTGTGTTATGTTGTTTTATTTTATCTCTCCTCCCATGTATCCCTTGTATCTCTGTTTCACTTGAGCCCATCTTGCGAGGCTGCAAAGCCTTATAAGCAAATGAATACAATTCAGGTGGGGGAGTTCTCTCCCTCCCTGGTGAAAATTAAAAAAAAACATTGTATGCCAAAATATAGCGGTACCGAGTCATGTACTGCGGTATGGATGAGCAGATGTCCTCCATGTTGTGAGGACTTATTGCCTCTCGATTGTAACCCTATAATTTTGAACTTAAACCCCTATATGATTTGAAAAAAAAGGCTCTAGACGCTGAGAAAATAATGTCGCCAGAAGAGTTCATTAGAAGCATAACCGCTCCGGCCACTTCAGACGTGGCGAAGGAGCAGTCAGTATTAAGCTTCACCCTTCCTTGCTCTGGCTTGGTCCACCGTGCCTCCACAACTGATTTTTTTTCGCATCTGGTTTCTAGGAGGAAGACAAGTGAATTAACGACTAGAACTAAAGGTGCGTGTGGTATATGAAACCCACATGTTTTTTTTTCTTTTGTTGTGATTTGTGAATGAGGATTTTTTTAGGGATGTTGTGAATGAGGATGAAATTGGCCTGGATTGACTAGCCAGCCCGTTGGAGATTTGTCTGGCCCAACGCCGAGTTCAATCCAAACCAAGTCAGGGGGTGTTTGGTTCAGAAGTCGTAGGACTTTTTCCAGTCCCAGGGACTAATCAAAAAAGACTCTCCAGTAGAGTCTTTTTCTAGTCCCTGTAGAAAAAGTCCCTCCCGTTTGGTTCCTAGGGACTTTTTCTAGTCTCTGGGACTAAAAAGTCCCTGAACCAAACACCCCCTCAATCTGTCTATCCATCTATCGGGACCTCCTATATGGCGCGTGCGGCGCTGGGAGGAGCGGTAGCACCCACCAATCACTCTGCTAGAGCGCCCGTATGGGCCAGCCCATCTTTCTCAATCTTTTTCCTTTTACCTTTTTATTTCGGTTTTTGTGTTTTCTATAACAATAATTCGTGATTAAAAAGAGTTGTGAAACTTCTAAAAATGTGCATTTTGAACCCAAAAAATCAGGAAAGCATAAAAAAATTCACAAATTTAAAAAATCATCGTAAATTTAGAAAATGTTCAACATTTCAAAAACATATTCACAAATTCAAAAATGTATAATTGTTTTGACAAATTTGAGAAATGTTCATTGTTTCAAAAAAAATGTTCTTGATTTCAAAAAGAAACTATTGCAAATTAAAAAATGTTCACAAAATTGAAAAATGTTGACTATTTAGAAAAATTGTTCATAATTTTCGGAAAATGTTCATGATTTCAAAAACATGTTCACAAATTCATTAACCTTCATGAATTTTAACATTATTTATCAAATATATAAAATGTTCATGGTTTCAAAAAAGTTCACGATTTCATAAATACACTTTTGAAACTTAAAAAAACAGGTTGAAGGAATTCTCACGAATTAAAAAATCACTTTTTAAAAAATCATGAACTAAAATATTGTTTGTGATTTCAAAAAAAATCATGATTTCAAAAAAATTTCATCAATTTGTAATAATATTTTCATGATATCTAAATATTGTTCGTGGATTTAAAAAATGTTAATTATTTCAAAAAATGTTCAAAATTTTAAAACATAAAAATTAAAAGATTTTAGCAAATTGAAAAAAAATAGAAAATAGAAAGTAGAAAAAGAAACATAAAAGAAAAAAGAAAGAAATACTGGGAGACCTTGCACCCCACATGGGCCGGCCCAGAATGCGCGCAGGGAGCTGGGGGTGGCCCTCCGCGTCATATAGGATCAGCCCCATCCATCTATTCCATTGGCTCATTTTGATGCTCATTTTTTTTAACTCGAACAGCTTTATCGCTTACAATAGGCCGGCATTTTTGGCTTGGCGTTCCTCATGATCATGTAGTGATATCCATGAACATTCAGGTTTAATAAAGTGGAACGACTTTATCTAAAAAATATATATGCCATTGACTCAAGTTTCATCTTATAGTTGCTTTTGGAGAAGAGAGACCAACTTTTTGTGATACATCCTTATCAAAGTCTCATAACTTTTTAAAATCAAAAAACGGTTATGTCATCCACCATCCACCTTAGAGCATCTATAGCCGGACTCGGCAAATCTGCCCCCTATACGCCCGCGCGCGTGTCCACAGACAACGACGGACAACCCTTCATCTCGCGGATAGCTGCACAACTCGATTGTGGATCACCAAATCCATGCAATTCATGCACATAGATAATAGCACAAACATTCATCACAATTCAACAGTTCGACAAGGCACAAAGCAAAAAAAAATTCATGTCAGCAATCCGGACATCCCAAAAAAAAATTGAAGTCCGAGCGTGACGGAACACTCACTGCCGGATCACTCACCAGACGCCATCCATGCCGCGTGCTCCACGACCATCCTTGGCTCCTGCTCCGCCTACATCCTTATCGCATGCTCTGCCTGCATCCTTGCCGAGGAGGAGGGTGGTGGGTTTTGTGGACTTGCGAGATTAGCTGTGAATTCCTGGTGGGCTTGGGTTGTCTAGTCTGACGTGGCGTTTAGGGCCGGTATGAGGAGCCTGTCTTGGGCGGGTGCTTTTTTTACTGGGCCATCCTCGGGGGCGTTTGAGGGTGGTTGGGGCACCCGCCTGTAGATGCTCTTACAACTGATGTTGGCGGCTCATGAGATCGAAACCGCAGAGCTAGCTAGCTCTTGACAGACACAGTTTGCCTCCCTAGGGAAGTGCACGAAAGAAAACAAAGTATATCCAATAGATAGAACAACGGAGGTGTCTGTGGTGATTTGATGAATCTCAAGATGACGTGTCGGCTCGGTATCTCAGAGGTGTTCATAGGGGTTGGGTGTGTGTGCTTGCATTCATATAGGTGATTATATGTGTGTCTATAAGAGCGTATGCGTTTGTACTATGTTAAAAAAAGCAATTAATATTGGATTCGGATGCAAGCTAAGAATAATTTGCTCAGGCTAGTCATAGTGGGAGTAATTTAGGTAGTAACATATCGCACTGTAAGAAAAAATTGCCTATGTGGCATGTAGTTAATGAGGAAAGAGGTGTTTAGAGTAACATAATATGTTACTGTAACATAGCGTTTCCCGAGAAAGGATGAGTCTACAAGCTAATAAATGAAGCCATCTATGACACTACTATTATGTTACTTTGCACTATGGAGGTGGTAACTTAAAGTACTACCTCTCTCTCAGTTTACAGGGCGTGCGCGTGCTCTTAGGTCGTCAATTTGACCAACATAATACAAGTCATATATTACAAAAATATACCAATATAAACTTCAAATGTTCTATTTTCAAACCGTATAATTTTCGTGTTATATAGTTTATATTAAGGTGATAAAATTGACAACTTAGATATACGCGTAGGACTTGTAAACTGAAACGGAGGTATTAGTGTCATATACATGACACTAATATAAGTTACTCTCCACTATGACCAGCCTCAGACACGAGATAACAAAATGTACATTCACCATATTTGGCGTGTAAGTCAAATACTCCAGATAAGCCCTATACTAATTTACGCCCAATTAATGCATTTAATACGAGATAATTCCCACTACGTATTCTAATTGTACGATAATTAATGCATTAACTATTTGGTACTCCGTGATCTCCGCCTATTTGGGTCTATATAAACGCAACGAAGGGTGAGCTAATTCCCACTGCATCAAGTTTTTTTGGTCCTCATGATCATGGCAGTCTTTACGAAGAACAGGGTTGTTGCCGTGTGCTTGGGGGCTCTCATGCTCATGGCGACCCTTGATCTCTCCTCGGCAGGTTCAGTCTATGGTACGTAAGTACGTTCTCTTAATAACTAGCGTCTGTCAGTTTTTCACAAGATGTATATATCTTACGATGTTGAGCATGATGGATATATTTTTGTACACGTAATTATCCAACACGGATTAATTAGTTGGAGTAACAAAATGATGCTCTATGTTTCGCAGTTGGATGTTTCGAGCCACACCAGAACTGCTTCCCAGATGAGTGCCAGAAGACATGCGAGGACAATGTTCCTGGAAACAATCTGAAAGGTTCCTGCGAGCCGGACCATGGCCCACTAAAACCGTATCCCGCGATTCAGTGTTGTTGCTATAGAGACCCTCCGGTCATGAGTAACATGGGCGCTTAATTGGTCGACGACGGGGATAAGACTATCAGTTCGATCCACCTGTTGTACACAACTAATAAATCAATATCTTTGAGTAAAGTCAGATTAACAAAGTCATGAGCTAAGTCAAATAAGTAGTATATGTTATAATTATTGAGAGAAATAATAATATTGTTGTCTGCGGTGCATTATATTGTTTTTTGGTCGCTATTTCTGGTCGCTCGTTTTGTCATGTTTGCATGCTGGGCTTGTTTGTGGCCTCGGTTGTCCTTTGTCTGTTGTTTTCTATGATGGGCTTGACTGACTTGGGCTGGTTTGTGTTGATTTTTTATCTTTTATCTTTTTTGTTTTTGCAGAAATATTTAAAGGGAAAAGAAAAAAAAAGGAGCGATAGAACAAAAAGAAAGCCTAGCTATGGAAAAGGGAACATGCCTTCCCACGTGACCAAGAAAGAGAAATGGTAGTGTTACACAAACCAGTAGACACAGGCTAAAATGCCAAAAAAAAAACAATAACCAGAAGTTATAGAACGCTAGAAGGTAGTGGGACGGATATTGCTAGTGAAAATAAGATGAGAAAGGGTGAATGATGGTCTTGTTCTCTGCAAACCTGCAGAAATGGTATAATGCTAGAATATACACATCAGGCAATGAGTGCTAAAACACAAGCAAAAAGCACAATAAAATAAAATAAAATTAGAAAGGGTGAATGATGGTCTTGTTCTCTGCAAACCGGCAGAAATGGTATAACGCTAGAATATAAACAGTAGGCCACGAGTGCTAAAACAAACAAAAGAAGCACAATAAAAAAATAAAATTAGAAAGGGTTAAATGATAGGTGATGAAATAGTTTTTAGTTATTTTGTGTCTGGAATGACTATGATGATTTAATGAAAATAAAAGTAAGCTAGAAATATTTGCAAAGGAAAAAAAAATCAAGTTTTACGTGGCTGCTATGGGCTTCTAGCAAGAACCGTTTTTACCTACGCATCAAAACCACAACATTTTTTCGTCAAGTGTGCTGTTTTAACCTTCAACAAGGACCGGGCGTAGTCAAACTCGATTCAACTAAAGTTGGAGAAACAGACACCCGCTAGCCATCTGTGTGTGAAGCACGTCGGTAGAACAAGTCTCATGAACGCGGTCATGTAATGTCGGTCCGGACCATTTCATCGAACAATATCGCCGAATCAAAGTAAGACGTTGCTGGTAAGCAATATGACTATTATCGCCCACAACTCATTGTGTTCTACTCGTGCATATAACATCTACGCATAGACCTGGCTCGGATGCCACTGTTGGGGAATGTAGTATTTCAAAAAAATTCGTACGATCACACAAGATCTATCTAGAAGAAGCATAGCAACGAGCGGGGAAAATGTGTCCACGTACCCTCATAGACCGAAAGCGGAAGCGTTTAGTAACGCGGTTGATGTAGTCGAACGTCTTCGCGATCCAACCGATCCAAGCACCGAACATACGGCACCTCCGCGTTTAGCACACGTTCAGCTCGATGACGTCTCTCGATATCTTGATCCAGTTGAGGACGAGGGAGAGTTCCGTCAACACGACGGCGTGGCGACGATGATGATGAAGTTACCTGCGCAGGGCTTCGCCTAAGCACTACGACGATATGACTGATGTGTGTAACTGTGGAGGGGGACACCGCACACGGCTAAGAGAAGGCTTGGTGTGCCTTTGGGGTGCCCCCCTCCCACGTATATAAAGGGGGGAGGAGAGGTGGCCGGTGTTGGGGACACACATAACAGGTAGGCCCACGAAGGGTCAAAATATCATAAAGCATGGAGTCCACACATGAGGTGGGTCTAGATAAATCTCATTCATACATATTATCCACTCAGACAAATCGATGTATCATCCACTCGGATGGCAGGCAAAGGAAAAAACTCAACTTAGGATGACCTTTTCAACTTAATAAAAAAATTGATATAAAGAATTACTTTGATTGCATTTATGCGCAAGTGGGCCTTTGGGCGGCGCACAACAAGGACAGACACTTGCCTTCTTCCCTTTTTTTTGACGGAGCCTTCTTTCCTTAGTTGCAGCTGAATTACAACCACTAGTTGAAAAGGGGGCTTTGGTCCAGGCCGGGTAACCCCATTAGTCCCGGTTCAGTCCAGAACCGAGACCAATGGGGGCATTGGTCCCGGTTCGTGAGCCTAGGGGGCCGGCCGGGCCACGTGGGCCATTGGTCCCGGTTCATCTAGACCTTTTGGTCCCGGTTGGTGGGATGAACCGGGACCAATGGGCCTCGCTCCTGGCCCACAACCATTGGTCCCGGTTCGTGCCTCAAACCGGGACTAAAGATTAGACCTTTAGTCCCGGTTTGAGGCACGAACCGGGACTAATGGGGATGAGACCTTTAGTCCCGGTTCGTGCCACGAACCGGTACTAAAGGTCCCATTTTCAAATTATCCCCCCCCTGGATCGCCTTTTCAGTTTAAAAAAAATAAAAGAAAATGATGGAAATGTCAAAAAAATAAAATAAAATAAGTTTCCCATGTGATATGTGGTCTAGTTGTTGGGAAAATTTGCAAATGTGAATTTTGACTTTATTTGCAAAATCTCTCTGAAATTTGTAAAAATGGGCATAACTTTTGCATACTAACTCGGATGAAAAAGTTTTTTATATGAAAAATCATCTACTCGAAAAGTTACATCCAAATTTAACGGGGCGAATCCCGTTAAACATTTTCAAAATCCTCAAAAACCTAATAGAAAAAAAGTTACGGGGCTTTTAAGATTTAGAGTGAAAAAATTCGAAAAAAATTCAAACAGTGGGCAAACTATGGTCAAACAATGGTCAAACTAATTATTCTAGAATATTAGTGTTACTAAATAATTATTTTAGTTATTTCAATTTTGGTCAAATCTGGTCAAACTGTGGTCAAACTATGGTCAAACAATGGTCAAACTAATTATTCAAGAAATATTAGTGTTACTAAATAATTATTGTTTTTAAAACAATAGTTTCAAAATAAAACTATGAAATGTGTCACTTCATGCTCAAGCAAAATTTCTGAAGGTTAATAGGATTGACATCTTAGCATTGTCAGGAAAACAACAAGTGCAGACTTGGAACGAGGGAGAATAGAACCCAGAAGTTAAGCGTGCTCAGGCTGGGGGAGTGGGAGGATGGGTGACCGTTCGGGAAGTTAGATGATTTGGAATGATGAGGGGTGATTAGAGGATAAATTGAGAAGTGATGAGGGGTGGTGATTACAGACTAGAGGTTAAAATAATTCAGAAATTTGAAAATACAAAAAAATTCAAATTTTTTTTTAAAAAAAAAATCATAAAATTTCCTTTAGTCCTGGTTGGTGTTACCAGCCGGGACTAAAGGTGGAGCTCCACGTGGCCGCACCCTTTAGTCCCGGTTCCCGAACCGGGACTAAAGTGTCGGGACTATAGGCCCTTTTTCTACCGGTGAACGTTTACAGTTGTGAATTGAGAATGGACAGGCAACTTCCGCACAAGTTTTTTCACACAAAAAAAAACATCCAAGGAGAAAAAACGTCTCCCACGGGGGATCTCGTATTAGGATGTTTCTTCATGCAATGGAGAAAGAACATAAAAAATGAAAAATAATATAGAATATGCCTCTGTTGGGCACCCCACTCTCCCAAGCGGCACATGTGACACAAGCTTTTTGTTGTTGCAAAAAACCCAGTACGATGAAGAAACATCCACGCCGCACAAGCTTTTTGTTGTTACAAAAAGAACCAGTACAGAAAAATCATCTCCACAGATCTCGGGATCTTGTCTTACAAGTTGCTTTCGTAAAAAAAAGAAAAAGAGGAGGAAAATGTAAATGCCACAGTCGCTCCTCTCTCCCACACCCCTGTCGGTTTCGGACAACAAGAACACACACTCCCCTTGCCCCTCTATCTTTAGAGAAAAGGCAAGATTGCCCGACTTCACATTAATGAAGCCACCAACCGGCTAGGATACAAGGGTGCTGAATACAAAGGCAAAAAGGTTGACAAAAAAACTGAAGATTACATGCACAACTCGCTAGCAACCAAGCAGAGCAAAGTGACAGCGAGCAAGCACAAAGAGAAACCAAGATCAAACCGCCGGAGAGCTCGTTGCAAGCAGAACAGCAACGCAGTTGCAACCAGAAGATGGCAAGTCGATGGGAGCGAGATGATCCAAACCACTTGAAGAAAGCACTGACTTAGCTACCCGCCTCCTCGGGCCACTGCCGGAGGGGAGACCACTATCTCCCCTTAGTCCAGAACGCGTAACAGCACGCGGACACCGATTCACCGGCCGACAACCCACAGGCAGGCAGGGCAGGGAGTCATTGAAAGGTGTCGGAGGACCAGCTTGCCACCACCAACTCCGAGGAGCAGGAGAGCAGAGCCCCGCCACCACCAACAACCACCTCGCAACGGGACCACAGCCCCCTTCCTATCCTTGAACGACACCTCCAGGGAGGACTGAGACGCCTGATTGCCGCCACCGTCCGGCCAAAGGCCAAGGCTTTCACCCGAAGCAGGAATGGGGAGGGGGTGCAGCCACGGAAGCTCGACACGCCCTTAGGAGGTAGCGCGACACCGGAGCGCCACCGTCTTCGAGGTCGATGCGAAGTCGACCAGGGGTTTCCCCCGTTCCAGGGAGCACACACCCCACCCAAAACGCTGGATTTGACGGTCCGACCGAAGCCGCGACCAGATCGGCGAGAGAGGACCACATCGAGGAAGAAGAGGTCGGGGAGCAAACCTGGAGGGGCCATCGAAGCCACCCGCTGCCGCAACGAACCCTCGCCGCCCTCACGCCGCCCACACAGCCGGGAGGGATGACCTACACCCGCGAGCGCCATCCACTGGAGAGATCGACGCCGCCGTCTTCATCCAGGGCCGCCACCCTGGCTTCTTGAGCCCCCTGCACCGGTGCAAGGTGGCAGATCCTCGCAGCCAACTTCATCAACGGGCCCGCATGAACGCCGGCAACCATCTCGGGTGACGGCGGGGGAGGGGAGAAGGGACAGAGGGTGGCGGCGGCGGCTAGGGTTAGGTCGCTCTCGAGTCGCCCAGGAGGGGCAACGCAAGAGCCGAGGGGGGGGGGATCAGCCAACCCTTGCCCCTCTATGTAGTTGCATCCGACCAACACGACACTACACAAAGGAACCGCCCTGACACGACACGACAAAAGCCAAGCAAAAAAGAGCGGGCTAGAAAAGAAAACAAAAAGGTAAAAAAAGAAGACAATTTAAAGTTTGTGTCCCATGTTGAACACATAGAGTTGCAGGTGTTGAGTATATGTGTTATGTGCATATTGTGTATTGGGCCCGCCTCCTAGTTCCTTGTATAGTTGAGGTCCATGGCCCACCTTTGTGTATCATATATACGTGTCTATGCACGCAGAGCAATACATCGTGCAATCATAATCTTATACATGGTATCAGTTTCCTAGGTTTCTTTCTCGCTTCCGCCGCCGCCGCCACCCAGCCGCCGCCGCCGCCCGCACGCCTTCCCGCGCCGGCCGCCGCCGCCACCCCGCTGCTACGTCTTGAGCTTGCGTTGGTTTTACCCTAAGAGGAAGGGATGATGCAGCAGAGTAGCGTAAGTATTTCCATCAGTTTTTGAGAACCAAGGTATCAATCCAGTAGGAGGCCACGCTCAAGTTCCTCGTACCTTGACAAAACGATAGCTACTCGCAACCAACGCGATTAGGGGTTGTCAAGCCCTTCACGGTCACTTACGAGGGTGAGATCTGATAGATATAATATTTTTGGTATTTTCGATATAAAGATGCAATGTAAAAAGTAAAGGCAAAGTAGAAAAGCAAAGCAAGATTAAAGTGATGGAGATTGATATGATGAGAATAGACCCGGGGGCCATAGGTTTCGCTAGTGGCTTCTCTCAAGAGCATAAGTATTCTACGGTGGGTGAACAAATTACTGTTGAGCAATTGACAGAATTGAGCATAGTTATGAGAATATCTAGGCATGATCATGTATATAGGCATCACGTCTGTGACAAGTAGACCGAAACAATTTTGCATCTACTACTATTACTCCAGTTATTGACCGCTATCCAGCATGCATCTAGAGTATTAAGTTAAAAACAGAGTAACGCCTTAAGCAAGATGACATGATGTAGAGAGATAAATTCATGCAATATGAAATAAATCCCATCTTGTTATCCTTGATGGCAACGATACAATATGTGCCTTGCTGCCCCTTCTGTCACTGGGTAAGGACACCGCAAGATCGAACCCAAAGCTAAGCACTTCTTCCATGGCAAGAACTACCAATCTAGTTGGCCAAACCAAACGGATAATTCGCAGAGACTTGCAAAGATAACCAATCATACATAAAAGAATTCAGAGAAGATTCAAATATTATTCATAGATAGACTTGATCATAAACCCACAATTCATCGATCTCAATAAACACACCGCAAAAAGAAGATTACATCGAATAGATCTCCACAAGAGAGGGGGAAAACTTTGTATTGAGATTCAAAGAGAGAGAAGAAGCCATCTAGCTACTAACTATGGACCAGAAGGTCTGAGGTAAACTACTCACACTTTATCCGAGGGGCTAGGATGATGTAGAAGCCCTCCGTAATGACGGCCCTCTTCCACTACTAGGGAAAACCTTATACACAGAATCTTAGCAGCAGCGCGGCATAAAAACAGGCGCTGCTGCGCGGCATAAAAACAGGCGCTGTTGCTAAGTAGTAGCAGTGCGGCTACGGAAAGCTCGCTACTGGTGCAAACTTAGCAGTAGCACGTGACGCTTAAACCGCGCTGCTACAAAAATCCACCGACAGTACACAACGACATAAGTTTACCAGTAGCGCGGCGCCAGGGAGCGCGCTGCTGCTAATGCCATAGTAGCAGCGCGCTTTTTTTGTCACCTCGCTGCTGCTAATTTTGAAAATGTGCACAGGGTTAGCCCGTTTAGCAGTAGCGCGTGACAGGAAAGTGCGTTGTTGCTACGCTCTTAACAGCAGCGCGCTTTCTCTCCCGCGCTACTGCTAAGATGCAGGACCCACCACCTTTTCCACCTCCCCCTCCCCATCTCCTCTCCTCCCT
>NC_041380.1:600798035-600892621 GCF_002162155.2 Triticum dicoccoides | reverse complement strand
GCCCCCGGTGCCGGCGCTCGCCCCCGACCCGTCGGCCCTCGCCTCCCTCCTCTGCTTCCTCCCCTCCCAACCTCGGCCGTCGTCGGGCCTGCCTCCTCGCCCTGCACCCTCTGTAAACCACCCCCCTCTCTCTCTGCTAGCTAGGGTTAATTTACTTAGGTTTTAGTTATGTTAATTAGGTTATCTATTTAGTTATGAATTTAGATAGGTTTCAAAATTTGCTAAATTTATATGCAAATTTGAACTGGACATGTGATATGTGGATATGTCATGTTTTGGACATGTCATGTTTTGGTAAATGATCTGAGTTGCCTATGTTACGCCGGAATGTTGTTTCATTTCCGTTCCGATGAATTTCAGGTGCTCGATATGTCCATTTTTTTAGCAAAGGTCATGCCAAAATTTCCCGTGAATAAAGGCATGATTTGTGCTACATAGTTGGCATATCGAGTGCTGGCACATAGATTTCTTTTTTATCTCATTTCTCATTTATTCATACTTTTAGAAATAAATGAGGACACTTAATCATAGGAAACATGTCGAACAACGAAGAAACTGGGCCTTCTGACCAAGATGCAGACGAGATGGATTATGAGGGTGAACAAGACTACCTCGACTTTTTGACTGCTAAGCAAGGTTTGCAGGTCCGCCTCGATGATGGTACTGACGCCGACACCGACACCGACAGCGCCGGCACCGATGGCGGCGCCGAGACCAGTGGGGAAGGTACCGTCAGGGAAGATACCGGCGCCGATGCCGGTACCAAAAAGAGGCATAAGAAGCAGAGGATACGAAAACCTAACAAACTAGGGATTGGACGACTTGTGATCACAAAGATGGCACCTGGCAAGTTTGAGACTTGCATGTATCGCTATTTTCGAGATGATGACAAGATACCACTTTGTGTTGGATGATGATTATGACGAGACTATTTGTATGTATATGCTATGATTACATTTGTGGTCAGGCATTTGTATGTGTATCATGATGACATTTGTATGTGCTAAAGATTCTTCTATAAAGCCTGTTCAAATACAAAACAAATATGCCAAAAAAACAAAAAACTACTAAAATTAGCAGTAGCGAGTGGAGAAAAGTTAGCAGCAGCGCGGTTGTAGCAGTAGCGCGCACAGGGGAAGCGCGCTATAGCTATTAGCAGCAGCGAGGTTCCTTTAAGCGCGCTGCTGCAACACTTGTGTAGCAGTAGCGCGGGTGGACCAGCGCTACTGCTATACGTTAGCTGTAGCGCCTTATTAGTAGCGCCGGCCCCCGCGCTACTAAAAGGCCGAAAACCCGCGCTGCTGCTAGGCTTTTCCCTAGTAGTGTTCCGGCGGAGCTCCGGAATAGGCCCCAAGATGGGATCTCGTGGATACAAAAAGTTGCGGCGGTGGAATTAGGTTTTTGGCTCCTGTTTTGATCGTTTGAGGGTACGTAGGTATATATAGGAGGAAGGAGTACGTCGGTGGAGCACTGAGGGGCCCACGAGGCAGGGGGGCGCGCCCTAGGGGGGGCACGCCCCCCACCCTCGTGACCTCCTCTTTGACTCCCTGGTGTAGAGTCCAAGTCTCCTGGATCACGTTTGGTGAGAAAATCACGTTCCCGAAGATTTTATTCCGTTTGGACTCCGTTTGATATTCTGTTTCTCTGAAACACTGAAATAGGCAAAAAAGAACAATTCTGGGCTGGGCCTCCGGTTAATAGGTTAGTCCCAAAAATAATATAAAAGTGGAAAATAAAGCCCAATATAGTCCAAAACAATAGATAATATAGCACGGAGCAATCAAAAATTATAGATACGTTGGAGACGTATCAGGCATCCCCAAGCTTAATTCCTGCTCGTCCTCGAGTAGGTAAATGATAAAAAGAGAATTTTTGATGCGGAGTGCTACTTGGCATAATTTCAATGCAAATCTTCTTAATTGTGGTATGAATATTCAGATTCGAAAGATTCAAGACAAAAGTTTATATTGGCATAAAAATAATAATACTTCAAGCATACTGACAAAGCAATTATGTCTTCTCAAAATAACATGGCCAAAGGAAGTTATCCCTACAAAATCATATAGTCTGGCTATGCTCTATCTTCACCACACAAAGTATTTAAATCATGCACAACCCCGATGACAAGCCAAGCAATTGTTTCATACTCTAACTTTTTCAAAACTTTTTCAATCTTCCGGCAATACATGAGCGTGAGCCATGGATATAGCACTATAGGTGGAATAGAATGGTGGTTGTGGAGAAGACAAAAAGGAGAAGATAGTCTCACATCAACTAGGCGTATCAACGGGCTATGGAGATGCCCATCAATAGATATCAATGTGAGTGAGTAGGGATTGCCATGCAACGGATGCACTAGAGCTATAAATGTATGAAAGCTCAACAAAAGAAACTAGTGGGTGTGCATCCAACTTGCTTGCTCACGAAGACCTAGGGCAATTTTGAGGAAGCCCATCATTGGAATATACAAGCCAAGTTCTATAATGTAAAATTCCCACTAGTATATGAAAGTGACAACATATGAGACTCTCTATATGAAGAACATGGTGCTAATTTGAAGCACAATATATGAGACTCGCTATATCATGGTGCTACTTTGAAGCACAAGTGTGGAAAAAAAAGATAGTAGCATTGCCCCTTTTTATTTATTTTCCTTTTTTGGGCCTTCTTTTTTTTCTTTGGCCTTTCTCTTTTTTTATTGGCCTTCCTTTTTTGGGACAATGCTCTATTAATGATGATCATCACACTTTTATTTATTTACAACTCAATGATTACAACTCGATTACTAGAACAAAGTATGACTCTATATGAATGCCTCCGACGGTGTACCGGGATATGCAATGAATCAAGAGTGACAAGTATGAAAAAATTATGAACGGTGGCTTTGCCAAAAATACTATATCAACTACATGATCATGCTAAGCAATATGGCAATGATGAATGTGTCATGATGAACTAGATGGTGGAAAGTTGCATGACAATATATCTCGGAATGGCTATGGAAATGCCATAATAGGTAGGTATGGTGGCTGTTTTGAGGAAGGTATATGGTAGGTGTATGATACCGGTGAAAGGTGCGCGGTATTAGAGAGGCTAGCAAAGGTGGAAGGGTGAGAGTGCGTATAATCCATGGACTCAACATTAGTCATAAAGAACTCATATACTTATTGCAAAAATCTAGAAGTTATCAAAGCAAAGTATTACGCGCATACTCCTAGGGGGATAGATTGGTAGGAAAAGACCACCGCTCGTCCCCGACCGCCACTCATAAGGAAGACAATCAATAAATAAATCATGCTCCGACTTCATCACATAATGGTTCACCATACGTGCATGCTACGGAAATCACAAACTTTAACACAAGTATTCTTTAAATCCACAACTACTCAACTAGCATGACTTTAATATTATCACCTCCATATCTCAAAACAATTATCATGCTTCAATCCTTTCTTAGTATTCAACACACTCAAAAGAAAGTTTCACAAATCTTCAATACCAAGCATATTATTATTAAGCAAATTACCATGCTATTAAGAGACTCTCAAAATAATTAAAGTGAAGCATGAGAGATCAATAGTTTCTTTAAAACAAATCCACCACCGTGCTCTAAAAGATCTAAGTGAATCACATAGAGCAAAATTATAACGCTCAAAAGATATAAGTGAAGCACATAGAGCAAAACCACTTAGCTCAAAAGATATAAGTGAAGCACATAGAGTAAAACTACTTAGCTCAAAAGATATAAGTGAAGCACATAGAGTATTCTATCAAATTTTAATTCATGTATGGCTCTCTCAAAAGGTGTGTACAGCAAGGATGATTGTAGCATACTAAGACACAAGGACACAAATAATACAAGACACTCCAAGCAAAACACATATCATGTTGGTGAATAAAAATATAGCTCCAAGTAAATTACCGATGGAAGTGGATGAAAGAGGGGATGCCTTCCGGGGCATCCCCAAGATTTGACTTTTTGGTGTCCTTGGATTATCTTGGGGGTGCCATGGGCATCCCCAAGCTTAGGCTCTTGCCACTCCTTGTTCCATAATCCATCACAGGAATTCACCCAAAACTTGAAAACTTCACAACACAAAACTTAAAGAAGAAAACTCGTGAGCTTCGTTAGCGAAAGAAAACAAAAGACCACTTCAAGGTACTGTAATGAACTCATTCTTTATTTATATTGGTGTTAAACATACTGTATTCCAACTTCTCTATGGATTATAAACTATTTTACTAACCATAGATTCATCAAAATAAGCAAACAACACACGAAAAACAGGATCTGTCAAAAACAGAACAGTCTGTAGTAATCTGTAGCTAGCGCAAGATATGGAACCCCAAAAATTCTAAAACAAATTTATAGACGTTAGGAATTTATATATTAATCATCTGCAAAAATAATTAACTAAATATCACTCTTCAAATAAAAATGACAGCAGTTCTCGTGAGCGCTAAAGTTTCTGTTTTTTACAGCAAGTTCAACAAGACTTTCCCCAAGTCTTCCCAACGGCTCTACTTGGCACAAACACTAATTAAACACAAAAAACACAACCAAAACAGAGGCTAAATAATTTATTTATTACTAAGCAGGAGCAAAAAGCAAGGAATAAAAATAAAATTGGGTGGCCTCCTAACAAGCGCTATCGTTTAATGCCCCTAGCTAGGCATAAAAGCGAGGATAGATCTAGGTATTGCCATCTTTGGTAGGCAATCCATAAGTGGCTATCATGATAGTTTCATATGGCAATTTTATTTTCTTTCTTGGAAAGTGTTCCATGCCCTTTTTTAATCGAAATTGAAATCTAATATTCCCTTCCTTCATATCAATAATCGCACCAACCGTTCTAAGGAAAGGTCTACCAAGAATAATAGGGCAAGAAGGATTGCAATCTATATCAAGAACAATGAAATATACGGGCACATAATTCCTATTTGCAACAATAAGAACATCATTAATTCTTCCCATATGTTTCTTAATAGTGGAATCCACAAGATGCAAGTTTAGAGAGCAATCATCAAAGTTACCGAAATCTAGTAAATCACACAAAGTCTTGGGAATAGTGGAGACACCAGCACCCAAGTCACACAAAGCATAAAACTCATGATCTTTAATTTTAATTTTAATAGTTGGTTCCCACTCATCATAGAGTTTTCTAGGGATAAAAACTTTCAACTCAAGTTTTTCTTCATAAGATTGCATCAAGGCATCAACAATATGTTCGGTGAAGGCTTTATTTTGACTATAAGCATGTGGAGAATTTAGCACGGATTGCAACAAGGAAATACAATCAATTAAAGAGCAACTTTCATAATTAAATTCCTTGAAATCCAATATAGTGGGTTTAGCAACATCTAGATTTTTATTTCTTTCAATCCCACTTTCATCAATTTCATCATTAAGATCTAAATACTCAGAATTTTTAGAATGCCTTCTAGGTAAAGGAAGATCATATTGTTGGGGAACGTAGCAGAATTTATAATTTTCTACGCATCACCAAGATTAATCTATGGAGTTATCTAGCAACGAGGGAAAGGGGAGTGCATCTACATACCCTTGTAGATCGCGAGCGGAAGCGTTCAAGAGAACGGGGTTGATGGAGTCGTACTCGTCGTGATCCAAATCACCGATGACCCAGCGCCAAACGGACGACACCTCCGTGTTCAACACACGTACGGTTGGGAAGCCGTCTCCCCCTTCTTGATCCAGCAAGGGGGAAGGAGAGGTTGATGCAGATCCAGCAGCACGACGGCGTGGTGGTGGAAGCAACAGTGATCTCGGCAGGGCTTCGCCAAGCTCAGCGAGAGGGAGAGGGAGGGGCCAGGGACTTGGTGCGGCTGCCCTCCGCCCCCACTATATATAGGGCCCCTAGGGGGGGGCGTCGGCCCTAGAGATTGGATCTCAAGGTGGGGCGGCGGCCAATGGGGGTGGCTTGCCCCCAAGCCATGTGGGGCGCCCCCACCCCTAGGATTTCCAACCCTAGGCGCAGGGGGAGGCCCAAGGGGGGCGCACCAGCCCACCAGGGGCTGGTTCCCTTCCCCACATCAGCCCATGGGGCCCTCCGGGATAGGTGGCCCCACCCGGTGGACCCCCGGGACCCTTCCGGTGGTCCTGGTACAATACCCACTAGTAGAAAAAGGGCCTATTGTCCCGGTTCGTAAGGGCCTTTTGTCCCGGTTCCTGAACCGGGACTAAAGGGTCGGTACTAATGCCCTGTCCCTTTAGTCCCGGTTCAATGCAAAATCGTGACAGATGGGCCTCCACGTGGCCTGTGCGCGGAGCCCAGGCAGGAGGGCCTTTGGTCCCGGTTGGTTGCACCAACCGGGACCAATAGGCATCCACGCGTCAGCATTTCTGTGGCTAGGGTTTTTGTTTTTTTTAAGGGGGGGGGTTGGGGGTTTTGGGGGGTTAATTTAGGTGTTTCATATATTGTGTTAGCTAGCTATAATTAATAGAGAGAGTGTCCTCTCTTATGTCCGTGCTTGGTCGACGCTACGTACTATACATACGTATAGAGAGGACTAGACACGCTAGCTAGCTAGTAAGCAAATGAAGGAAATAGAAGATCGTCATGAACATATATGCATACAGAGAGAAGTGATATCGACCACCTCTCCTTCTCCGAGAGATTGGTCGAACAACAAGTTCTCGTATATCTATCCGACACTATCGGCTACATATGTACAATAATTATCTCTTACAAATATAATCTCCTAACATACGGACTCATGGTCCACATAGTATTCTCCGTCTTCAGCGATCACGTGGTTAAGAAAGAATGCCGCCAATTCCTCTTGAATTGCTCGCATGCGAGCTGGTGCTAGGAGTTCATCCCGCTTCCGAAACATCTAATTTGAAGAAGGGGGTCAATACATACATATATATATATATATATATATATATATATATATATATATATATATGAATGAATGAAACTTAACACAAATGATGGTAATAAAATAAAATTGTGAATGTTGTTATTTACGTACTTCATATTGTTCGTCAGAGTAGACCCGCTCACAGGTCATGTGGCGGATGGACTCGCAAACGTAGTATCCACAGAAATCATTCCCTTGTTCCTGCCACAACCACTTTACAAGAAATAGAGGTCAATCAAACTGATAAGCAAGAATGCCAAATGGTATTGATGAAACTAGCGCTTGAATCAATAGGAGATGCGCGGAACATGCTAATATAGTACTTACTTTTGGGTGTCTAAATTGCAGCTTCTTCGGGAGTCCTGGAGCTTTTTTGGTGAATTTTTTCCAAACCCTGCCAGACAAAGAAAACAATTACTTGATATATTAGGAAATGAACAAAGTTGCTGATATGGTGGATAATGATCGATTTAACTTACTTCTCGAGCATTTGAGTCATGTCCGCATAGTCCTGGGGATCTTTTCGTCTTGAGTCTAAGACGGTTACTAGTCCCTGCTCAAGGTTAATCTCTAGGAGAATATAATGGAAACTGCACACGCATGCATAACTCATCAATTACATTACTATAACCTTGACTAATATATAAGGGAAACCAAATACGCACAAGACAGTAACACTCACTTGAAGTTGTAATGAAAGAGTATTATATCTTTGTTTTCATTTATTACCAACGATCGTAGCAAGTTGTCCTCGGTATCTGCGGCATGAAATTTAGCCTTAGTTGCATCTATGAGATATGTTTTAATGAACCCAATATCACCGACTTGTCCTTTCTTCAATTCGGCGATCTTCAATCTGCATAATATAGTGAGGATAATTATAAATACATGCAATGAAAGAGCTGAGCTATATAGAGAGACTTAATGACAGAAGTAGTACTACTTACAGACAGTAGCAGGTGACCGTTGCTTTATCGAGGGCCAATTGATTGAAAAACTGAAAGAACTCCTCAAATGGAACAGGCAACAGTTCAATTCCAACGAGGTCATGCTCCTTTTTAACTCTCACATACAAAGTACCCCCCCAGACTCTCTGCAGATTTTCAAGTACCAATCATGCAATCTTCGCATCATCGTTGATAGAGATCTTTCATCTTTGACGAGAGGCTTCCCGTACTTGTATCTTTGTATCTGCACCTCCATGAAATCATAATGTACATCGTCGGGCAGGTAATCGCCAAGATTGCTATAACCGGGCACCATCCTCGGATCATTAGCGATGATGTCGCTAGGAACCTTGAGCGGGGGGCACGATTGCTTCGCTTGTTCGTCGAGCTGGGCAATTTGTTTCCCAGCTCGTCGTTCTTTCAGCCTTTGATCACTGACAGTACTTCCCGACCGCTCCGCTTCGGCAAATTCCTTTCCAATAATGCGCTCATAGTTTCCTTTCGGCGGAGACTTGGGTGGTTTTGTCAGGGCAGCTAGAGTGCGCTTCGCTTTCACCAGATCTACCTTCTCCTCCGGAGGTGGATGTTTCTTTGCTTTCACCCCTTCAAGGAAGTTCCTCACTTCTTCTCGCGTGATCTCGGCGTTCTCCTCCGGGGTCCTCTCATATGGTAACTTCTCTGGAGTCTTCAGAGAAGGACCGAATCTGTATGTCCTCCCGTCTCTGGCTGTACTGCTAGACGCCGGCAGAGTAGACGGAGCGGTTGTCTTCTTTACTTGCTTACGAGGCGGAGGAGAAGGACTATGACGCGCCGGAGCAGCCGAAGCAGCGGCATGTCTCTTCCGCCCTTGCTGACGAGGCGGAGAAGGAGGAGGCTGGCTGCTCGGGCGCGCCGGCGCAGGCGGAGAAGGAGGCGGAGTGCCGCCACGCGCCGGAGAAGGATCCGGCCGAGTGCCCTGATCGTCACTCACCGGTGGAGGAGGCAGTGGAGGAGGCGAAGTGCCCTGACTCGCCGGAGGAGGAGGAGGAGGCGGAGGCGTCCAGTTCGGAAGGTAGATGAGCTCCTTCCGTCATAGGCATGGAGTCTTCAGAGCAGAACCCAGCCGAGTCTCCCCTTCACCAGTAGGGTGGTCAAGCTGGAGGTCCTCAAATCCCTCCGTTATTTCATCCACCATCACCCTAGCATATCCTTCTGGAATCGGCCGGCAGTGAAAAGTTGCGCCGGGTTCAGTAGGAAAAACAGAGCCAACAGCCGCCTTGACCTTCATATTAATCCATTGCGTTATAAGGTGGCAATTTTGAGACTCTGTGATAGCATCCACGGGATAGCTGGCAGGAGCCGTCAAGACATGCTCCGGCTGAACCAGCTCGGTGGAAGCCACGCTACTTCTCCGCTGAGTTGGCGGGGTAGCTTCGGGGGAAGCTTCGGCAGTTCGTTTGCTGCGATTTGCTTCTCGTTCCTCTATCGCTTGTACCCTTGCTTGCAGCGCCTGCATTTGGGTCTGCTGCACTTTTTTCCTCCTCTCCTGGCATTTGTAACCGCCTGCGTCCGGAAACCCAACCTTCCACGGAATGGAGCCTGGCGTGCCTCGTGTCCGTCCAGGGTGCTTAGGATTCCCGAGGGCCATTGTGAGCTCAACGTTCTCTCTGTCTGGAACGAACGTCCCTTGCTGCGCTGCTTCGATATACTGCTGAAGCTTCTTGACTGGTATGTCCATTTGATCATTCGTCCAAATGCACTTCCCTGATACAGGGTCCAAGGTTCCGCCAGCCCCGAAGAACCAAGTCCTGCAATGGTCTGGCCAGTTAATTATCTCTGGTTCGATCCCTTTATCAACCAGATCATTCTCAGTCTTGGCCCACTTAGGCCGGGCTACGAGGTAGCTACCTGGCCCCGTGCGATGGTGATGCTTCTTCTTCGCAGCATTTTGCTTGTTTGTCGCCGACATCTTCTTACTCTTTTCCGATGTCTTGTGGGCCACAAATGCGGGCCAGTGATATCTGATCTTCTCATATCTGCCCTTGAATTCTGGTGTCTCTTTATTTTCGACAAACTTATTCAGCTCTTTCTTCCACCTCCTGAATAGTTCTGCCATCCTCTTAAGAGCAAAAGACTTGATTAATTGCTCTTTAACTGGCTTCTCCGGATCATCCTCTTGCGATAGGGTGAAATTTGACTTCAGCTCAGTCCAAAGATCATTTTTCTGCATATCATTGACACAAGACACCTCAGGGTCTTCTGTAGCCGACTTTAACCATTGCTGGATGCTGATCGGGATCTTGTCCCTAACCAAAACCCCGTACTGAGCAACAAATGCGCTCTTTGTCCGGAGGGGTTCAATCGGTTGGCCGTCGGGCGTGATTGCTATGATCCAAACTTTTCATCCGAGCTCAACTTTTTCTTCGGGCCTCGTCTCTTTACCAAAGTTGTGCTCGATCCGAAGGGCTAGATAAAAGAACAAATACTTAATTAATATGTGTACATACCAAAACAATGAATGCATCAATTAGCTAGTCAGCAAAAGCTTAACTAATATATATACCTGGCTGGACTCGGTTCAGTCACCGGAGACGTCATCACGGTCTCCTTCTTGCACCGGCATTGGGTCACCGGAGCCGTCCTCATGACTTGCAAAGATAACCAATCATACATAAAAGAATTCAGAGAAGATTCAAATATTATTCGTAGATAGACTTGATCATAAACCCACAATCAATTGATCTCAACAAACACACCGCAAAAAGAAGATTACATCGAATAGATCTCCACGAGAGAGGGGGAGAACATTGTATTGAGATCCAAAAAGAGAGAAGAAGCCGTCTAGCTACTAACTATGGACCCGTAGGTCTGAAGTAAAGTACTCACACTTCATCGGAGGGGCTTGGATGATGATGTAGAAGCCCTCCGTGATCGATGCCCCCTCCGGCGGAGCTCCAGAACAGGCCCCAAGATGGGATCTCGTGGATACAGAAAATTGCGGCGGTGGAATTAGGTTTTTGGCTCCGTGTCTGATCGTTTGGGGGTATGTGGATATATATAGGAGGAAGAAGTACGTTGGTGGAGCATCGAGGGGCCCAAGAGGCAGGGGGCGCCCTAGGGGGGGCGTGCCCTCCACCCTCGTGACCGCCTCGTGGCTTTCTTGACAGAGGGTCCAAGTCTCCTGAGTTGTATTCGGTGAGAAAATCACGTTCTCGAAGGTTTCATTCTGTTTGGACTCCATTCGATACTCCTTTTCTTTGAAACCCTAAAACAGGCAAAAACAACAGATCTGGGCTGGGCCTCCGATTAATAGGTTAGTCCCAAAAATAATATAAAAGTGGATAATGAAGCCCAATATAGTCCAAAACAGTAGGTAATATAGCATGGAGCAATCAAAAATTATAGATACGTTGGAGACGTATCATCAGGGAAGCCCGTCCAGTCTACATCGGAGTAGGCGGTGAGGGCGGTGTCGGCGGAGGCGTGAAGCTTGACGCCAAGATCCATAGTGCCACAAATATAGCGGAGAATCTGCTTGATGGCAGCCTAGTGAACGTCTCGAGGAGCATGCATATGAAGACACACCTGCTGCACGGCATACTGGATCTCGAGTCGAGTCAGAGTGAGGCACCGAAGAGCACCAACGATAGACCGATAGAAAGCAGCATCCGAAGCAAGAGAACCATCCGTGATAAAAAGCTTGGCCTTCGTATCAACAGGCGTAGCGGCGGGCTTGCAGCTAAGCATGCCAGCGCGCTCTAGGAGCTCGCGAGCGTACTTTCGCTGATGAAGGAAGAAGCCATCCGGATGGCGAACAACCTCGATGATATGTCTCCAACGTATCTATAATTTTTGATTGCTCCATGCTATATTATCTACTGTTTTGGACCATATTGGGCTATATTTTCCACTTTTATATTACTTTTGGGACTAACCTATTAACCGGAGGCCTAGCCCAGAATTGCTGTTTTTTGCCTATTTCAGTGTTTCGAAGAAAAACGGAATATCATACGGAATGAAACCTTCGGGAATGTGATTTTCTCACCGAACATGATCCAAGAGACTTGGACCCCACGTCAAGAAAGATGGGAGGTGGCCACGAGGGTGGGGGGCGCGCCCCCCTGCCTCGTGGGCCCCCCGTTGCTCCACCGACGTACTCCTTCCTCCTTTATATACCTACGTACCCCAAACGATCAGAGACGGAGCCAAAAACCTAATTCCATCATCGCAACCTTCTGTACCCACGAGATCCCATCTTGGGGCATGTTCCGGTGCTCCGCCGGAGGGGGCATCCACCACGGAGGGCTTCTACATCATCACCATAGCCCCTCCGATGAAGTGTGAGTAGTTTACTTCAGACCTTCGGGTCCATAGTTAGTAGCTAGATGGCTTCTTCTCTCCTTTTGGATCTCAATACAATGTTCTCCCCCTCTCTCGTGGAGATCTATTCGATGTAATCTTATTTTTGCGGTGTGTTTGTCGAGACCGATGAATTGTTGGTTTATGATCAAGATTATCTACGAACAATATTTGAATCTTCTCTGAATTCTTTTATGTATGATTGGTTATCTTTGCCAGTCTCTTCGAATTATCAGTTTGGTTTGGCCTACTAGATTGGTTTTTCTTGCAATGGGAGAAGTTCTTAGCTTGGGGTTCAATCTTGCGGTGTCCTTTCCTAGTGACGGTAGTGGCAGCAAGGCACGTGTTGTATTGTTGCCATCGAGGATAGCAAGATGGGATTTTTATCATATTGCATGAATTTATCCCTCTACATCATGTCATCTTGCTTAAGGCGTTACTCTGTTTTCTTGAACTTAATACTCTAGATGCATGCTAGATAGCGGTCGATGAGTGGAGTAATAGTAGTAGATGCAGGCAGGAGTCGGTCTACTTGTTTCAGACGTGATGCCTATATACATGATCATACCTAGATATTCTCATAACTATGCTCAATTCTGTCAATTGCTCAACAGTAATTTGTTCACCCACCGTAGAATACTTATGCTCTTGAGAGAAGCCACTAGTGAAATATATGGCCCCCGGGTCTGTCTTCATCATATTAATCTTCCATCACTTTAATATTGCTTTGCTTTTTTTACTTTTCCTTTTATTTTACCTTGCATCTCTATACCAAAAATACCAAAAATATTATCTATCATATCAATCAGATCTCACTCTCGTAAGTGACCGTGAAGGGACTGACAACCTCTATTCGCGTTGGTTGCAAGGAGTTATTTGCTTTGTGTAGGTACGAGGGACTCGCGCGTACCCTCCTACTGGATTGATACCTTGGTTCTCAAAAACTGAGGGAAATACTTACGCTACTTTGCTGCATCATCCTTTCCTCTTCATAGAAATCCAATAAAGTGCTCAAGAGGTAGCAAGAAGAATTCTTGGCGCCGTTGCCGGGGAGGTCTATGCAAAAGTCAACATACCAAGTACCCATCACAATCCCTTATCTCTCGCATTACATTATTTGCCACTTGCCTCTCGTTTTCCTCTCCCCCACTTCACCCTTGCCGTTTTATTCGCCCTCTCTTTTCTGTTTGCCTTTTTCTCGCTTGCCCTTTTGTTTGCTCATGTGTTGGATTGCTTGCTAGTCTCGATGGCTCTACCTAGATTTGGTGATCTTCACCTTAAAAGGTTAGAAGAGATCGAAAGCAACGTCAGGAGTTTTATGGTTTTGCAATTTGAGCATAATAGTTTCTTCAGAAACGAACTTAAGGAACAAAAAAGTTATATGAGTTATATGAATAAAGAGCTCGATGATATGTCTAAAGAATTTGATGGCATAAGATCTCAAATTGCTCGTCTTGAAAAGTTGACTGCCGAAATTTCGGATAAGCAGGCTACCTTAGTCAATAAGATGGCCGCTAAACCGGATTCCTATGAAAATCAAGATGAAGATCTAAAAGTTATTGATGTGGCCCCTATTAAATCTTTGTTTCATAATATGAATCATGATAATGATGGGACTGAATATGATCCACCTTTACATAGAAGGCGTTCCAAGAATTCAGAGTTTTTAGATCTTTATGGTGAAATTGATAAAAGTGGGATTAAAGAAAGCAAAACCCTAGATGTTGCTAAACCCACCATTTTGGACTTCAAGGAATTTAATTATGAAAGTTGCTCTTGAATTGATTGTATTTCCTTGTTGCAATCCATGCTAAATTCTCCTCATGCTTATAGTCAAAATAAAGCTTTTACCAAACATATCGTTGATGCCTTGATGCAATCTTATGAAGAAAAACTTGAGTTGGAAGTTTCTATCCCTAGAAAACTTTATGATGAGTGGGAACCAACTATTAAAATTAAGATTAAGGATCATGAATTTTATGCTTTATGTGATTTGGTTGCTAGTGTTTCCACTATTCCCAAGACTTTGTGTGATTTGCTAGATTTCCGTGATTTTGATGATTGCTCTCTAAACTTGCACCTTGCGGATTCCACAATTAAGAAACCTATGGGAAGAATTAATATGTTATTATTGTTGCAAATAGGAATTATGTGCCCGTAGATTTTATCGTTCTTGATATTGATTGCAATCCTTCATGCCCTATTATTCTTGGTAGACCTTTCCTGAGAACGATTGGTGCAATTATTGATATGAAGGATGGGAATATTAGATTCCAATTTCCATTAAAGAAAGGCATGGAACACTTCCCTAGGAAGAAAATAAAATTACTATATGAATCTATCATGAGAGACACATATGGATTGCCTACCAAAGACGGCAATACCTAGATTTATCCTTGCTTTTATGCCTAGCTTGGGGCGTTAAACGATAGCGCTTGTTGGGAGGCAACCCAATTTTATTTTTAGTTTTTTTTGCTTTTGCTTCTGTTTAGGAATAAATAATCCAGCTACCTTCTGTTTAGATGTGGTTTTATGTTTTAATTAGTGTTTGTGCCAAGTTAAACCTATAGGATCTTCTTGGATGATAGTTATTTGATCTTGCTGTAATTTCCAGAAACTTTCTGTTCATGAAAACAATTGTTAAAAATCACTAGAACGTGATAAAATAGTGATTGCAATTGCTGCTGATCAATAAACAAATTGCCTAGGTTGTCGTGGGTTTGTCACGGTAGATGTCCACGTGAAAGGACTTAGTCGTCGAGCCATCGCAATGGGTTAGCTTAAAGGGGTTAAACCGAACAAGGGGACACGGGGAGTTTATACTAGTTCGGCCCCTTCGATGAAGGTAAAAGCCTACGTCTAGCTGTGATTGGTATTGCTAGTGTTTCGATGACCAGGGAGCGAATCCGCTTTGACTGGCCCTCGAGTTATTGTTTCTTGTCCTCAAACTGTGGCCAGGTCGTCCCTTTATATACACAGGTTGACGCCCGCCGGTTTACAGAGTCCCGAGGCCGGATCATAGAGGTGTCCGGCTCGGTCTCTATTCCTCTAACTTACAATATAAGTTTACATGATAAAGTCGGTTCACAACTACAAGCTTTAATCCATCTTTGGGCCTTGGGCCTTCTTAAAGCGCCAGTATCTTGCCATCTTCATGGGCTTCAATCTTGATGGAGCTAATCTGGGCATGCCTAGCCGGTTTATCTCCAGTAACTATATCCCCAACATTAGGCCCCAGATTGATTTGAACCTGTTCATGTCAATCTCCAATACTTAGAAAAATTCTTGCTCTGGCATCTTTGTATAAATCTGGTAAATCATCGTGATGTCATCCTTTAAATCCGCAGCCAATCGGTATGATGTCATCTACCCGTTGAAGCCGAAGATGCTCTTCATTAATGATCGTTTCAACCCTCGAGGCATCATCTTTAATACTTATCCATTTCCAGCTCCTCGATTTCTGCACTTGTCGCTTTATCGCATCGCCTTATAAATAGGACCACGGGTCCTTCTCCTTTTTTCCCTTCGTCTCCTTCACTTCTTCTTCATCCTCGTGACATCTTTAATCCTGAGCGCTGCTGCTGAGGGAGTCCTGGATTAGGGGGTGTTCGGGTAGCCGGACTCCCGGACTACGAAGATACAAGATTGAAGACTTCGTCCCGTGTCCGGATGGGACTTTCCTTGGCGTGGAAGACAAGCTTGGCGATGCGGATATTCAAGATCTCCTACCATTGTAACCGACTCTATGTAACCCTAACCCTATCCGGTGTCTATATAAACCGGAGGGTTGTAGTCCGTAGGACATCAACTCCATATACAACAATCATACCATAGGCTAGCTTCTAGGGTTTAGCCTCCTCGATCTCGTGGTAGATCTACTCTTGTGCTACCCATATCATCAATATTAATCAAGTAGGACGTAGGGTTTTACCTCCATCAAGAGGGCCCGAACCTGGATAAAACATCGTGTTCCCTGCCTCCTGTTACCATCCGGCCTAGACGCACAGTTCGGGACCCCCTACCCGAGATCCACCGGTTTTGACACCGACATTGGTGCTTTCATTGAGAGTTCCTCTGTGTCGTCGCCTTTAGGCCCGATGGCTCCTTTGATCATCAACAACGATGCGGTCCAGGGTGAGACTTTTCTCCCCGGACAGATCTTCCCCTTCGGCGGCTTCGCTCTGCGGGCCAATTCGCTCAGCCACCTGGAGCAGATCGAAAGCTACACCCCTGGCCATCAAGTTAGGTTTGGAAGATTAAACTACACGGCTGACATCCGCGGAGACTTGATCTTCGACGGGTTCGAGCCACGGCCAAGCGTGCCGCACTATCTCGAGGGGCATGATCTAGCTCTGCCTCCGGACAGTGTCCTGGAAGGCCGCACACGCATCGGTTCCGACCCCTAACTCGGAGCCTATTGAGCCAATCGAGGATGAGCGATTGGACGTCACCTCGGGGGCTTCGATCTCAAAGGCGATCGAGCCAAACGCTAGCCCCGCACTCTGCATGATCCGTGACTCTGAGGATCCGAACTCCTTTCCGAACTCCGAACCCCCCGCGCCCCTGCCGATCGAATCCGATTGGGCGCCGATAATGGAGTTCACCACCGCAGACATCTTTCAGCACTCGCCTTTTGGCGATATCCTGAACTCTCTCAAGTCTCTCTCCTTATCAGGAGAGACCTTGTCGAACTACGGTCAGCGAGGATGGGATACAGGCGATGAAGAAATTCAAAGCCCTCCCACCACCCACTTGGTAGCCACTGTCGACAATTTAAACGACGTGCTCAACTTCGACTCCGGAGACATCGACAGCATGGATGACGATGCAGGAGATACCGACGAACCAACGCCCATAGGGCATTGGACAGCCACCTCATCTCACGACGTGTACATGGTGGATACCCCTAAAGGAAGCGACAACGAGGAAAAAGGGGATGGAACGGGAGATGGACCCCCCGAAAAGCAATCAAAGCGTCGGCGTAAACGCCGACCCAAGTCCCGCCTCGATAAAAACCCAGCCATAGAGCAGGACGAGCCGGTAGACGACGAGCAGGCCTTAGAGCAACCATCCGAATAGGGCAACACGGATGGAGACACCGAACATCCCTCCTCCGACGAAAACGGCATTCCGGACGACCTCACGCCAGATAAACCTATGGAGCAGAAGAATCTCCACGAGAGGCTCGTTGCAACTGCATGCAGCCTAAAAAAGCAGAAGCGGAAGCTAAAAACAGAGGAAGATGCACTCCAGATTAGATGGAGCAAAGTAATCAATACCGCAGATAAATACGGCGACAGTTGCCGCACTAAAATCTATCCGAAAAGAAAGCTACTGCCTGAATTCGACGAAGAGGCCCTAGAGCCCTCGCATTCAAAAATTGAGAAAGCCACACGGTCGGATAGACGACCCCATAAAGCGGCAAGCGGCGCCGCACTTAAATTGGCATGCGACCCACTTAAGGATTTGCATCATGGCCCAGTCAGGTCCATTTATGGGCTAAGAAGGCAAGCTCTCGTAAGCAATGCTATGAAGCCATCATCAGAATCCGGCACACCCAAATACACGGGCGCCGCACACCCCCTATGTTTCACCGATGAGGTCCTGGACTATGAATTTCCAGAGGGGTTCAAACCCGTAAACATAGAGGCATATGATAGAACAACAAACCCTGGAGTTTGGATTGAGGATTATATCCTCCACATACACATGGCTAGAGGAGATGATGTCCACGCCATAAAATATTTACCCCTTAAGCTTAAAGGGCCAGCCCGGCATTGGCTTAAAAGCCTTCCCGAAAACACAATTGGAAGCTGGGAAGAGCTCGACGATGCTTTTCGAGCAAACTTTCAAGGGACCTATGTACGCCCTCCGGATGCAAACGATCTTAGTCACATAACTCAACAACCCGGAGAATCAGCTCGGCAGTTCTGGAACAGATTCCTCACTAAAAAGAATCAGATAGTCGACTATCCGGACGCCGAAGCCTTAGCAGCTTTCAGGCATAACGTCCGAGACGAATGGCTCGCCAGACACCTCGGCCAAGAAAAGCCAAGAACAATGGCCGCACTAACAAGCCGCATGACCCGCTTTTGTGCAGGGGAGGACAACTGGTTGGCAAGGTGCAGCCCCAGCGACCCAAGTACATCCGAAACTAGGGATGGAAACGGAAAACCGCGACGCAACAAGGACCGTCGCCGGACTAAGGATAAACGTCCAAAGAGCGCGGCAGTCAATGCCGGATTCAAAGGCTCACGACAAAATCAGGCAAAATCGCCCCCCCAGGATAACAAGGACGATCCATCCAACCTAAATAAAATCCTTGATAGGATATGTCAGATACACAGTACTCCCGGGAAGCCTGCTAACCATACCCAGAAAGACTGTTGGGTTTTCAAACAATCCGGCAGACTCAATGCCGAACACAAGGGGCTCGACACACCAAGCGAAGACGAGGACGAACCCCAAAAGAAGAGCACCAGGAAACAAAAGAATTTCCCACAAGAAGTAAAAACAGTGAACTTACTTCACATAACAAAACGTGCGGCGCCCGCAAAGGTACGCACCACACGACCCATCCCCAAAGGGTCCTGCCACTGGTTGTCAAAACCGATCACCTTCGATCAGCTAGATTATTCTAGAAATATCAAGAATGCAGGCTGGACTGCCTTGATACTCGATCCAATAATTGGCGGACTCCAGTTTTCAAATGTCCTTATGGACGGCGGCAGTGGACTAAACCTGATATATCAGGATACAATCCAGCACATGGGGATAAACCCAACAAGAATCCGCCGCAGCAAAACCTCCTTTCAAGGGGTAATACCTGGTCCGGACACCCATTGTATGGGTTTTCTCCGGCTCGAAGTCATATTCAGCTCTACCGATAACTTCCGCCGTGAAAAGTTGACCTTCCATATCGTCCCATTCTCAAGTCGCTATCAAGCACTACTGGGACGCGAAGCTTTCGCTCGCTTTAACACAATACCGCATTATGCATCTCTTACGCTTAAGATGCCCGGTCCACGAGGCATCATCTCTTTGAAGGGGAAGCACTAAAGTGCGCCTCCCCAAGCGGAGGACTGTGCGACCGCTTTGACAGCCCCACAGAAAAATGGCCTCACCTCCAAAATACTTCGAAATAGGTCATTCAAGACCACGAACGCGGATAGATGAGTTCGGTGCAAAATCATCATTGATGCAGGCTTAGTGGCCATATACCCCCGGACTAGGGGCTCCATGCATATACAATAAGAGACAATAAAGCTCAATCTTATATATTTTACTTTATACTTTGTTTATTTTAAACTTTTTCGGGATGACCCGTTTTCAACTCAGTTCCTCTCTTTTACAGATGAACGTCGTGCGGCGCCCGTCCAGGATACGGCACAACGGAGACACAGGCGCAGACGTGCAATAGGGACCCGTCCTAAAGGATTCTTTCTAGATTAAGACCCTGCGTAAACCTTTTTTGCTGTCTCTTGTTGCTACACATCCCCTGGTTTTCTCTGATATAGCCAAGGAGGAGGCTGGCGTCTTGGCATGTGGCCACATCAGAATTTTTGCACGTACCTGGACACTAGGGGCTTTTTTAATAAAGAGTGTTGTTTCGCCCGCACTCATAAAGACCGAACAACTTAGGGAGTGTTTGGCGTCGCGAGTTTTGGCATTATATGCATCAGCTCCAAATCATGTCTTTGGTCAAATGTTGGGTTGCCCGGCTCCTGAGTTCGGCTACCTTACGTTCCGCTCTATCGGCTAAGGTAGCACTAGGAGAACTACTGCGATTGTGCCCCGGTTCGGTCGGGCGAGCACCCCAGTAGAGAAAGCAGAAAACTGACTGTCATGATGTAGCGTGAGACTGGTCAGCCACTCGATGACCTATCGGAATCTATCGGATTCCTCCACTTTAACGAAGGGCCGCTTCCCGGTCAGGCACATACGCGCCCCGAACTCAGACGAGCGCAGTCGCCACCAAGGGGCTACCTAAATAGTCTCACTGTCAAACTCCTATGGCTAAGTGAAAGTGATAAAGCATTATAGTCCGGTTGCCTAGCCCGTTGCGCTATCACCTCCTTTGTAGGACCAAGACGTTGGGTTAAGTGTGAAAATGCGTCTTCTGCGAGCACCCCCGCACTATGTGCGTGGGGGCTGAAGCCAACGACTGCCATCTTTCAGATTTTGTATATATATATATATCTTAAAATGGCCGCACAGGAGGTGTTCCCAATACTTGAAGGCACAAGTATAAAAAAGGCCACTACAGTTTATCAAAATATTACTTTATAATTACATATGCTATCATAACATAGCATCTTTCGAGCACTGCGTCTCTATTACACGAGCGCCTTCAAGAACTTCCTGAAAATAGTGCTCGGAGGGTACTCGGCTTTTTTCCGAATCTCGGGACGCAACAACGGTGGTCTCCATCTCTGCCCAGTATGTCTTAACATGGGCAAGAGCCATCCTAGCGCCCTCTATGCATGCTGACCTCTTCATTGCATTTATACGTGGCACCGCGTCAAGGAATTGCTGTATTAAGCTGAAATAACTCTTCGGCTCCGATCTCCCCGGCCACAGGTGACCCATGACGTACTTCATGGCGAGTCCAGACAACCTATTTAGTTCGGCCCATTGAGCCAAACGATCATCCACTGCCAGTGGACGCTCTGGATTGTGAAACTGCGACCAGAAAAGCTTTTCCACTTCGCGATCTTTCTGATCTCGAAAGTGTTCGGTCGCATCAGCAGCACTCGCTGCCAAGTCCAGATAGGTATCCTCCACACTCCACATCCGGTCCAATGGAGCAAACTTCGGATCGCAAAATTTCCTTCGTAGCATAAAGGGCTTTCCAGCCGTAATCTGTTCGGCCTGACGCAACTCCTCCTTCGCAGCTCTCATCGCAGAGCGCGCGTCCTTGGCATTGGCAACGGCCTTCTCTAAGTCCGTATGTTTCCCCTGGTCTTCTTTTTCAAGAAGTCTGCAACGGTCTGTAGCGCTTTTTAACTTTTCGGCCATCTCGGCCATCTCTTCCTTGCTTCGGCAATGAGCAGCATGTTCGGCTCTCAGCTCTTCAAGGGCTTTCTTGGTGGCCGCATCACTTTCGCTAGCTTGTTCTTTAGCTCGGGCAAGTTCTGCCCTAAGACTCTCCACGGCGGCCGCACCATCTGCTTCAAGCACACACATCATAAGACACAGGAATAAAACTGTTCTTACCTGGTGCCGCCCGAGGAATTACATACCTTGAGCCTCATCAAGCCGCTTATTGACAAGCATGATGTCGGCATCTGCCACATCCAGTTGCCGCTTTAGTTCGGCAAAATCGTCAGTTCGGCTTTATTCCGGACGCCCTGCCGCCTACATTCAAAGGCGACATCTTAGACCTGGGATTATGATCCTCCGTGTGCCGTCATTTCTTGACGATGCGCAGAGTCTCAGGGGCTACTATCTACACAGGGCGCATCTTATTCATGCGCAACTAACAACAGTATACATTATCTAATGTACCTCAAAACCCGTCAGTAAACTTTTGACGGCCTCATGCAATCCGCTCTCTGCAGATGAAATCCTTTCAATCACCGTGCCCATCAATGCGTGGTGCTCCTCTGAGATAGAAGCTCGCCCCAGCAGAATCTTTAGCTCCTCCGGCCGAGCACCAGACGGTGTCGGGCTCGTCCCATGACCTCTTTCGAAGGCCGGACGCGGAGAACCTCGGGGGGCCGCATAGCTACCTTCCGCCCCTGCCCGATTCGGAGAAACCCTCCATGACGACACCTCAGGGTCGCCCGCCTCACTAGGCGGCATAGCAGGGGGAGGCGTCCCGCTCTCCATCATCTCCGGAAGGAGATCCCCCAAAGACGAGCTCTGCTGAGAAGGGCTGAGGTCCGAGCTACAAGGTAAAGGTTTGGTTAATCTTCTCAGATGTAAATCAAGGATTTCCCTCATCCCTCAAAAGGAAAAATGTTTCTCCAGTTACGGCTCGCTGGAGGGCTGATTCCCTTGAGGGCGTAGTACGGCCGAGGAACTCCCCGGCGTCGGAACCTCTGACGAGGATTTTCTCCCCCGCTTCGAGGCCATGGTTTCCGGGTCGTCAGAGGCGACTCTCTTCTTCCCCTTAGGAGAGGAATTGTCGGTTCCTCCCTTCGGAGCAGCCTCCTTCGAGGAGGCCATAGCTTACTTGTCCTCCCCCTCCAAAGGCATTATCTCTAGCATCATGACCAGCACGGGATCCGGCCTGGTTTCAGGAAGGGGAGCCGGACACCTGATCAGCTTTGCCTTTGCTATCCACTCCTGTTTAAAAGGATGGCTCTTTTAGGGGCAAGTTTATGACAATTATACGGATAGAAGGTCCGGGCACAAGGTTGCTTACTTGAGTATCCGGGCGATTGCAGCTTAGGCCTGCGTCCTTGGTTAAATCCGGACACATCTCTTGTGATCCGAAGAACAGTCTATACATCTTCGCGGGCGTTGCGCCCATAAAGTTCTGGAGAGCTCGTGGTCCCTCTGGATTAAACTCCCACACGCAAAGGGGGCGACGTTTGCCGAGCAATATTCGGCGAATCAGCATGACCTGCGTCACCTTGACCAAGCTGAGGTCTCCTTCCAAGAGATCCTTAATTCGGCCCTGTAACAAGGGCACGTCTTTGGGCAAACCCCAATCTAACCCTTTGTTGACCCATGACGCTAGCCGTGGTGGGGGACCCGAGCGAGAGGCAGGAGGCGCCACCCACTTGGTGCTCCGGGGAGCGGTAATATAAAACCACTCTCGTTGCCACAAACCTAGCTCCTCTTGAAAAGAGCCCTCGGGCCATGGAGCATCAGGATTTTTGCTTATAACAGCGCCTCCGCACTCTGCGTGCCGTCCCGTGATCATCTTCGGCTCCACTTTGAAGGTCTTGAGCCATAATCCGAAGTGAGGGGTAACACGAAGGAACGCTTCACATACAACGATAAACAAGGAGATATGGAGGATGGACTCCGGAGCTAAGTCGTGGAATTCCAGCCCGTAATAAAACAGCAGTCCCCTCACAAAGGGATCCATCCGGAAGCCTAACCCCCGAAGGAAGTGAGACATGAACACTACGCTCTCACCGGGCTGGGGACTGGGGATAGCCTGCCTTTGAACAGGCAACCTGTGCGAAATTTCGGCGGTCAAGAACTTAGCCTCTCTCAACTTTAGCACGTCCTCCTCCGTGACGGAGGAGGGCATCCATCGGCCTTGAAGGTCGGAACCGGACATTGTCGAAGGTCCGAGGCGCTCGGAATCTGGAGCCTAGGGTGTTGGAACTCGAGGCGATGGGCGAACTTGTTTTGGGATTGGAGAAAAGGAGTAAGGCCCTGGTCTCTTTATAAGAGGTTGAATACCAGGAGCCCTCCCCGTTACCATTTGGGACTCGCCTTTAATCGAGAAGACATGCTAACGGGCACGATTGAGTTACCCACGTCCATATTGATGACAATCCCGTAAAAGGGGGGTGCACGATCTTTGCTTTGACAAGATGTGCCAAGGAAACCGCCTCGCAAAACATGTTGAGGTGGAAACGATTCGAGTAAAGGACTTGGCTATAGTGTGACGACGCACTGTGGAATACGTCAGCAGATTTGATTTGTTTAATATTATTCTCTCTATGGCAATATGTGGAAGCTTATTTTGCAGAGCCGGACACTACTCTTGGTGTTTACAATCTTCTATGAAGGACTTGGAGGAGGAACCCGCCTTGCAATGCCGAAGACAATTTGCGCGCCGGACTCGTCGTCATTGAAGCTTGGTTCAGGGGCTACTGAGGGAGTCCTGGATTAGGGGGTGTTCGGGTAGCTGGACTATACCTTCAGCCGAACTCCTGGAATATGAAGATACAAGATTGAAGACTTCGTCCCGTGTCCGGATGGGACTTTCCTTGGCGTGGAAGGCAATCTTGGCGATGCGGATATTCAAGATCTCCTACCATTGTAACCGACTCTATGTAACCCTAACCCTATCCGGTGTCTATATAAACTGGAGGGTTGTAGTCCGTAGGACATCAACTCCATATACAACAATCATACCATAGGCTAGCTTCTAGGGTTTAGCCTCCTCGATCTCATGGTAGATCTACTCTTGTACTACCCATATCATCAATATTAATCAAGCAGGACGTAGGGTTTTACCTCCATCAAGAGGGCCCGAACCTGGGTAAAACATCATGTTCCCTGCCTCCTGTTACCATCCGGCCTAGACGCACAGTTCAGGACCCCCTACCCAAGATCCGCCGGTTTTGACACCGACAGCCGCCGTCACCGAGCTTCACCTCTGCTTCGACAAAGGCTGCTGCATCAACCTGACCGTTACCAGAGACACGCGGTGACCCTCCGCTGCTTCTTCCTGCACTAGTAAGTTCCTCTTCTCCTCACCCCAGATCAGCCATTTAGGGTTCGGTGTTCTTCATAACCTAAAGCTGTTCCTCCTTTAGTAACACCAATGGCCAGTTAGATCTGATTGTTTTCAGCGCCCTTTGTAGCTTAAACTCCTTGCTTCTTGTTAAGGCATTTGCTTGATATCAAACTCATCTAAACTTACTGAACCTTTTGAGCACTTGAGATTAGAATAGAACATATTTTGATTATCCAACGCATGGCAGATCTAAAAATCCTATGCCAAACTGTGAAATCTATTTTACCTTACTTAGCCTTTTTCGCCTTAAGATTTGTATCCTCTTTACCATGTAGGCGGTTTACCCTTGTAAAAACAATCTATCTCATACCATTAGTCCCCTGGTAAACTGGCAAACCCCCTTTATATTCATTGTAACAGTCCGGTTTAACAACACATGTATGCCCTTGATATGACCTTGTCATTCATTATTGTATCAGTCTCTGGTTTATGCAATTTCACACATCTGTATATCTTTATTCCATTGCATCCTGCGCACCACCATGAATGATTTGTAAACCGGCATTTCTTTTTCAGCTTTTCGTTTCACAATGGCCAAACAGTTTGCCGCTTGCAACTGGGCTCCTTCCCGGATCACCGAAGAACAGTTGAACGGAATGGTCAGTATCGGCACCTTGCCCAAGAAAACAGAAATTTGGTGGTGAGTTCCAAGAACAGAGAATCCTCCTACTCCAAGGCAGGGTGAAGTAGTGGTCTTTGTCAACCACATAGGCCGTGGTTTCAAACCGCCCGGGTCGAAGTTTTTCCGAGATGTTCTTGCCAGTTTCCAACTTCATCCTCAAGATATCGGACCCAACTCGGTTTCCAATCTATGCAACTTCTAAGTCTTCTATGAAGTGTGCTTACAAGAAGAACCAACTGCTGAACTGTTCCGGGACTTTTTTCATCTGAACCGGCATACAGAATTTGTAAATGGTCCCAACACCGAACTTGGTGGTGTCTCTATTCAAAAGCGGAAAGAAGTGGAATTCCCTCATGCCAAACTGCATAGTCACCCTAAGGAATGGAACCAGACTTGGTTCTATTGCGTAGATACCTCTCCTGAAGATGAGAACCCTCTTCTAGGCTACCGTGATCACCGGCTTTCCAACACTCATCCAATGCCGCAACATTTAAGTTCTGCAGAACGGACCAAATATGCCCCTGAACTCGCCAAGCTCCGGGCCTTTATGGCCAACGATTTAACAGGCGTTGATTTTGTGCGTTGCTGGATATCTTGGAGCGTCTTGCCACTAAGCCGCCGCCCCGGTTTAATGTGTGAGTATACCGGTGAATTAGGAGACCCCCAACGCCACATCGACATTCAGATAACCAATGAAGAGGCCACTGAAGGCGTTAAGAAAATTTTGAATGAACCGGAGTCAGTCTATCGCCAAACCGGATTGAACCCCTTCTACACTCAAAATAAACCGCCTGCTGTAAGCACTATGCTTCCTTTTTATCTTTAATATCTTTAAAATTTTCAACTTGTAAACTTTCTTCTGTTTGTGTATAAACAGGGTGACGATCCCTTCTAGAAGCAGAAATCCGTAGATAAAGCGGCAAAGCCATCCCATCCCAAAACCAAAGCCGTCAAGCGTACCTCAAAATGGAAAATAGCTGACCGGATCAACATGGAACTTGATGAAGATGCAGATGATCCGAAAGTTGAGGTAGAACTTGACTCACTTGGCTCCCTTTTCATGCACCTCATTAACAATGATCTTTATCAGGAGGACGTAGAAGGCAACCAGGCTAATTATGTAGAGGTAATTACCCTTTCCTCTGGTTCAGACTCTATGCCAACACAAAAAACCCGTCAAGCGATCTGGAAAGTAAGCTTTTCTCATCCTCTTGCTTACTTGGATCCAACATTTATTTTGAAGACGCAGCAGCATGAAGCTCGCCGAACAACCCGGGACAGCGGCCAACAGGTCACTTCGGCCGGTTTACCTGACACCCCGGTTCGGAAGTGCCGATCTGAGTCTCCCCCACTTCTGACAATTCTTATTCCAAGGCAGGTTATTTCAGACAACCTCTTAATCCGCCCGATTCAAATTATCAGGTGACACCTCCCTCATCTTCTGGCGAGTCAACAGCAACCCAACTCCCTCCTCTTAAAACTGTAGCTGGGTAAGCACTCAAATCCTTTCTTCAAATGCGTTGCAAATCTTGAATATGATGCTAAACTTCCTTTAATTTTGTTTGCAGAGCCAAAGCCAGACCCAGCAAGAAAGCTCGTGTCAACAATCCGTCAGAACACCAGGCGGTTTTTGAGGAAGAGCAAATAGGTGAACCGGACCAAACTCGTGAACTGGAGGGTCCTCACCCTGAAGCTACCTTTGATGAACCACCCCTTCAAGACCAGAATATTGATGAACAACCAGAAGCTGATCCTGCTGTGCCTGACACTTAACCGACAACTCCAAACCGGGCTAGTCCGGTGAGAGGTACTGATACTCCATCATCACCCGCAAAAACTACTGAAGGCCAAGGAGATGATGTTATCATTACTGGCATGGGCCACAGCTCTCCTGGCCATCCTGTAATCTTGGCCCAACATAGTGCCAAGGAAGAGCGTGCTGCTAGGAAAAAGGGTAAATGGAGCACTGGCTTATCAAGCTATGCTCATCTCAGTGCTGAAGAACTTCACTCCAGTTTTTTAAACCGTCTGCACTCAAATCGTGACTATGAAGCCGGTTTGGTGAACCTGATGAAGGAACGCTATGAGGTATTTGCATCTCCCTTTATTTCTTGATTCCAAAGTTGAAACACTAACCCAAGTAGCCCCCAAGGGCCGTTTTATGTTGTTAATCTTAAACCGGGACTTTTGTAATACTTTAATCCTCTCCTGTTGATCCTCAAAATGTCAGGTCCTTAGTGAAAACAAAACCGATACTTTACCAATGTAATTATGTAGCTTTCCTCGGTGTACCCCCAAAGGCCGGTTTAGCTTTGCGAGGTAATCCAGGTCTTGAATCCATGCGTCCATTTTGAACAGATGTACATTAGCCCCCAAGTGTCAAGGATAATGCTTGCATTGTTCTGGAGACTTATAAAGGATGTATTGATAATAGAGCAAATAGGCATTAGCCCCCAAGTACGAAGGGCATAACTTGTTATATGCTTAGTACTTATAAAATACATATCCTGTTGTTGACATATCTTCGCTGTTACAGGCTGAGCTAAGCAATAGAGATGCCCGAACCGCTGATTTGCAAGAGAACGTGAAGTCCCAACAAGCAGAGGCTGTGAAAGCCAAGGAGGAACTGACCAAAGCCCTGGCAGCTATGGAAAAGCTAAAGGAGTCTTTTAACAAGGAACATGCTGACTGGGAAACCGAAAAGGCCAGTTTAACCAAAAGAGCCGAGGATGCCGAAGCAGCCCTGAAGCCAGTTGTAGATGAACTAACTGGTTTGAAGCGGCAAATCAATGCCATGACGTCCGTTGTATTTGGTAAGTATCCCCTTATGCTGTTTGTCCAATTCATGACATCTTATTGTTTACCAGTCTGGCTGACATTAAACCATGACAGGCACTCGCATTACTCATCTGGGCGCTGATATGCGGATGAATCTTAAAGCGGCATACACCTTAATAGAACAGCTTTACTCTGGATCCCAGCATGCGATATGCACTGCAGCCTACAATAAATCGGCACCAACACTGATAAAAGAAACCCTTGAGAAGCTGGCCATGCTACCAGCCCGGATTACTGAACTGAAGAAGGTAGCCGCAAGAGCAGGAGCACTGACCGCATTAATCCGGGCCAAAGCATGGATTCCGGATCTTGAAGCGAATGCCATCATTAAAGGATATCCAGGTGTGAAGGAGGATGGTTCAAATTTCGACAATGATGATCTCCAAAGGCTGACAAAGGAGATGCAGCCAGTAGCCAGCAAACTGGCAGAAGACACAGATTTATCTCATTTCCAGGCGGCTTATGACACTAAAGGGAAGAGACAGCCAACCAAAATCCATGAAGTCGAAGAACTTGTGCCTCCAATCCATAAGCATACTTACGCTCCTGACATTAACCCCTCCAGCCTTATCCATGAAGAAGCCATGTTTCAAGCTTTAACCGGAATCGATTGGTCAACGGTTGATTTCCAGCGTCTGGGGAGGGATGAAGAAGAAGTGATTGCACCAAATGATCCTCAACCGTCAAACCGTCCATACGAAGCATCTTAAACCGGCCGCCAGTTTACCAGCTATTGTCTGCCACTGCTAAGAAACAGTTATTCAATTGGAGCCGTTTTGAAGCTTCTTGTAATAGGATAGCAAAAACCCCTTTATCTGTCATGCCATCGAGCATGTTTTGTGATGCTTTGACATTGTGAGAACTTGCTCCTACTTTTGGAATTCATGTATGCATAATCCTTTATGTTCCTGCATATGAAAACTAAAAAGCATCCTAGTGGTTTACCACTAGACATGTTATGTTGCCCAAAAGCTATACACAACTTGGATGAATAACCAATGTTTGTAATATTCCGATAAGCAATATCTGTGACATTCCTCGTTGGCTGACCAACTGCTTGTATGGTAGGGGTAAAAACACCAATTCGGAGCATTGATAACTCCATCCTTAATTTGCCGGATTATGATAATAAACCGTACCGGGATATAATAAACACCGGGTTTTCCTTATAACACTGGCGACTTGTTAGTCAAAACCAGACCGGAGAAGTTTGCTACCAGTTTAGAATCTGATCATGTACTGACAGCTAAGCGTTGAAAGTCAAGCCGGGTTTGTAATAAACACCGGTTTATCAGAAAATATTCATAAATCCCTTACCAAAATATGTTAAGAGAACAAATACAAAAGAAATATGGAAGGCTTTTCATGGGCTGCCAGGCCCTAAATCGAGGCTTTTTATGGGCTGCCAGGCCGCTGAGTTAAACCATTTTGCAAAGCCTTCTAAGATGGACCTCAATCTTTAACCAATCACCGTTTTAACTTTGACAAGTTCAGGGTCCATGGGATTGACTGTCAAACGTTCGATGGGTCATATTTACCTAGACGGAGTGGCTTACTTAAAGAGGCAGGATAACCAGGGGTTTTAGGTGAATACACCTGGCTTCCAAGCCTGGCTTGATAGCCTATTACAAGGGTTGAAAACTCATTGTTCTTTGAGAGGCAAAGAGCCCCCAGGTAATATGTGAGATGTGCTCGGTGGATACCTATGTTTGAGCTGTGCTTAATGCAACAGACTCTCCTTGGCTCCACATAATTCCCTTTTTGGCTTAACGCCTATCAAGAGGTGTAGCTATGGTGTGATAACAACCAAGCCCCCTAGTGATATCCCTTTGTGGTTTCAAACCGATCAAGAGATGTAGCTATGGTTCAGATATGACCAAGCCCCCTAGTGAATTTCTTTATGTCCATGCGGCTGCAGAGACTGGTTTAACAAAACTCCGCTTTGTCAGTAGAAACTCTTGTAAGCACACACATGATGTAAAAAGAACAGAGACCCCGCTTTATTCGAGGCTCCAGTTTATTATATAATATATACATTGTCATAAATATGTACATATGAAGAGCCTGTGGCTCAAGTATAGTAAGGCCGAAGAAGAGCTATATTCCACGGCCGCTTGGTCTCCTCCTCCGATTTACGTGAGTCTTTGTGCTCTCGAACATCAATGAGGTAGTATGACCCGTTGTGCAGATTCTTGCTGACCACAAAAGGTCCTTCCCAAGGTGGGGATAATTTGTGCATATCAGTCTGATCCTGGATGAGCCGGAGCACCAGATCGCCCTCTTGAAAAGTTCTGGTCTTAACCCGGCGGCTATGATAACGTCGGAGATCTTGTTGATAAATCGCCGAACGTGCTGTTGCAAGATCACGCTCCACATCTAACAGGTCCAGGGAATCCTGACATGCCTTCTCATTATCAGCTTCAACATAAGCTGCCACACGGGGCGAGTCGTGACGGATGTCACTAGGAAGAACTACCTCCGCTCCATAAACCATGTAGAAAGGTGTGTAACCCATAGATCTGTTGGGTGTGGTGTTCATGCTCCATAACACAGAAGGTAATTCCTCAACCCAACAACCCGGTGTCCGTTTCAAAGGAACCATAAGCCGGGGTTTAATACCTCACAAAATTTCGTGATTTCCCTCTCCGCTTGACCATTAGATTGGGGGTGAGCCACCGAGGCTATATCAAGCCGGATGTGCTCACGTTGGCAAAATTCCTCCATCTCTCCCTTTGACAGATTAGTACCACTATTAGTTATAATACTATGTGGAAAGCCAAACCGGAATATCACCTTTTAGATGAACTTAACCGCCGTGGCCGCATCACACTTACTAACTGGCTCTGCTTCCACCGATTTGGTGAATTTGTCAACTGCCACTAACAAGTGGGTCTTTTTGTCATTGGATCGCTTGAAGGGTCCAACCATATCAAGCCCCCAAGTCGCAAACGGCCAAGTTATTGGAATCATCCTCAACTCCTGAGCCGGAATATGAGCACAGCGTGCGAATTTTTGACAATCGTCACATCTTTTGACTAAATCCTCCGCATCAGCGTGAGCTGTTAACCAATAAAAACCATGGCGAAAAGCTTTAGATACCAAAGACTTTGAACCGGCGTGGTGACCACAATCCCCTTCATGGATTTCTCACAAAATCTCACAACCCTCTTGAGGAGAGACACATCGCTGAATTGCCCCTGAGACGCTGTAACGATGTAACTCTCTGTTGAGTATGGCCATTGACTTAGAACGCCGGATTATCTGTCGGGCCGAGGTTTCATCCGCCGGTAACTCGCCCCGGTTCATGTAAGCCAGGTATGGGATTGTCCAATCCGGTATGACATGCAAAGCTGCCACCAATTGAGCCTCCGGATCAGGAATAGCCAACTCCTCCTCCATTGGTACCTTGACCGGCGGATTATGCAGCACGTCAAGAAAGACATTTGGTGGGACCGGTTTACGCTGAGAACCAAGGCGGCTTAAAGTGTCCGCCACTTCGTTCTTTGGCCGGTCTATATGGTCCACCTGATAACCCTTGAAGTCACCAGCCACTGTGTCCACCTCTCGTCGATATGCAGCCATGAGTGGGTCTTTAGAATCCCAAGTGCCAGACACCTTTTGAGCCACCAGATCTGAATCCCCAAAGCACTTAACCCGGCTTAAGTTCATCTCCTTAGCCATCCGAAGACCGTGGAGTAAGGCCTCATACTCAGCTGCATTGTTAGTACAAGGGAACATTAAACGGAGGACATAACAAAACTTGTCACCTCGTGGGGAAGTTGGTATGACTCCAGCCCCCGAGCCCTCCAACTGTCTGGATCCATCAAAATGAATAGTCCAGTACGTGTTATCTGGCTTTTCCTCTGGTGCCTGCAACTCCGTCCAATCATTGATGAAGTCCACGAGTGCTTGGGATTTAATTTTTGTGTGAGGTATGTATTTGAGCCCGTGAGGTCCAAGCTCAATAGCCCACTTGGCAATCCGGCCAGTTGCTTCTCTGTTTTGAATGATATCTCCCAGAGGGGCTGAACTGACCACTATGATAGGATGACCCTAAAAATAATGTTTGAGCTTCCGGCTTGCCATAAACACTCCATACACCAGTTTCTGCCAATGTGGATACCTCTGCTTTGATTCAATGAGCACCTCGCTGATATAATAAACCGGCCGTTGAACTGGATACTCATTTCCAGCTTCCTTGCGCTCCACCACAATAGCCATGCTAATAGCTCGGGCATTGGCAGCCACATACAGCAATAACGGCTCTTTATCGATCGAAGCTGCAAGTACAGGTGGTTCAGCTAACTGCCTCTTCAGATACTCAAATGCTTTATCAGCCGCCTCACTCTAGACAAAATCATCTGTTTACTTTAGCATCTGATATAGAGGGATAGCCTTCTCCCCAAGACGACTGATAAACCGGCTCAAAGCCGCAATCCGGCCGGCCAAACGTTGAACGTCATTGATACATGTCGTTTTAGCCAAGGATGTAATTGCTGAGATTTTTTCTGGATTAGCCTCAATGCCTCTTTTTGACACCAGAAAACCCAAGAGTTTGCCTGCCGGGACAAGAAAGACACACTTTTCTAGATTGAGCATCATCTTGTAAACCCAGAGGTTGTCAAAGGTTTCTCTCAAATCATCTATCAATGTTTCCTCCTTCCTGGACTTTACCACAATATCATCTACATATGCATGAACATTGCGCCCAATCTGCTTATGAAGACAATTCTGAACACATCGTTGATAAGTCACCTAGGCACTCTTGAGCCCAAAAGGCATGGAGACATAGCAGAAGGCTCCAAAGGGAGTTATAAAAGCCGTCTTCTCCTGGTCCTTAACTGCCATTTGGATCTGATGATAGCCAGAATAGGCGTCCAGAAAACACAAACGGTCACAACCCGCCGTAGCATCAATAATCTGATCAATACGAGGGAGGGCAAAGGGATCTGCAGGGTAAGCTTTGTTCAAGTCTATGTAGTCTACACACATACGCTAAGTGCCGTTTTTCTTAAGAACCAGCACCGGATTAGCCAACCACTCTGGGTGAAAGACCTCCACGATAAACCCCACGGCCAACAACCGAGCTACCTCTTCAGCAATAGCCTTGCTCCTTTCTTCATTGAAGCGGCGGAGAAACTGCTGGACCGGTTTAAACTTAGGATCAATGTTAAGTGTGTGCTCAGCGAGTTCCCTTGGTACACCTGGCATGTCAGAAGGTTTCCATGCAAAGATGTCCCGGTTCTCACGGATGAACTCGATGAGCGCGCTTTCCTATTTGGGATCCAAGTTAGCGCTGATGCTGAACTGCTTGGATGAATCGCCAAGAACAAAATCAACCATCTTAGTATCTGCGGCCAATTTAAATTTCAACGCCGAATCGTGTTCCGTAGTTGACTTTTTCAAAGAAGTCATATCTGCCGGATCAACTTGGTCTTTATAAAACTTTAGCTCCTCTGTGGCACAAACCGACTCAACATAAGCTGCATCACCTTCTTCACATTCCAAAAAGATCTTCCTGCTCCCGTGTACTGTGATGGCCCCCTTATGACCTGGCATCTTAAGCTGTAGATAAACATAACACGGCCTCGCCATGAACTTAGCGTAAGCCGGCCGCCCAAACAAAGCATGATACGGACTTTTGATTTTCACCACCTCAAAAGTCAATGTTTCTGATCTTGAATCATGATCATCTCCAAAAGCCACCTCTAAGGCTATCTTGCCCACTGGATATGCAGACTTACCAGTCACCACACCATGAAAAACGGTGTTTGACGGTTTAAGATTCTTATCTGTCAACCCCATACGACGGAAGGTATCATAATATAGAATGTTGATACTACTTCCCCCATCCATGAGTACCTTAGTGAACTTATATCCCCCAACTTGAGGGGCCACCACTAAGGCCAGATGACCCGGATTGTCAACCCGGGGCGGCTGATCCTCTCTACTCCATAAAATGGGTTGCTCAGACTAGCGCAAATACTAAGGCACCGCCGGTTCAACAGAGTTCACTGCCCTCTTGTGAAGCTTCTGATCACGCTTACACAAGCTAGTGGTGAAGACATGATATTGCCCACTACTTTACTGCTTAGGATTGCTCTAATAACCCGACTGCTGCTGCTGCTGGTTCCCCTGATGGTTGTAACCTCCCTGGTTGCCCTGATTCCCTTGATTGCTGTGTCAGGTTTGATTGCCCTGAAATCCTGAACCGGAGCTGCCGCCTCTGTAACCCGGCCCGTGGAAACCACCTCCTGAACCGCCGGGCGGGCCATTATCGTACTGAAACATATTGGAGTTCTTGAAATCTTGCATGATATAACAATCCTTCCAAAGGTGTGATGCTAGCTTCTCCTTTGGTCCATGCTTTGGACAGGGTTGATTTAACTGGCGCTCCAAATTGGAGCCTGGACCTCCGCCTCTCTGGGGCTGCTTGCCGTCACGGCGCTGACCATTCTCCTGAGCATTGGTGTTAGCCACAAAGTCCAAACTGTTGTCGGCCTTGCGCTTACCATTGTTCCCTTGGCCTGCTGGATTATGCTGCTGACCCTTGGTGTTGCCGTTCTTTTTCCCTTTCCCTGGTTTGTCCTCCTCTGAGTCAGGGTCTTTGGTATTATATGAATCGGCGTATTTAACCAAAGCAGCCATAAGCGTTGACATATCATTGCAGTGACGTTTGAGCCTTCCTAACTTCTGTTTGAGCGGCAGAAAATGGCAATTGCCCTCCAACATTAGCACTGCGGTATCTGCATTGATACGATCCGATGAATGCAAAATAGCTGAGACCCGCTTTACCCAATGAGTCATGGACAACCCATCCTCTTGGACACAAGCGGCCAGATCCACAATTGACATGGGCTGCTTACAAGTATCTTTGAAGTTCTGGATAAACCGGTGCTTCAATTCGGCCCAGGATCCGACAGAGTTAGTTGGTAAGCACTTCAGCCAAATACGAGCTGTTCCTTCCAACATCATGGTGAAGTATTTAGCACATACCGCTTCATCCACATCTAACATCTCCATTGCCATCTCGTAACTTTCAACCCATGCCTCTAGTTGCAGATCGGCGGTATAATTGGGTACCTTGCGAGGTCCTTTGAAATCCTTGGGCAGTCGCGCATTACGCAAAGCGGGGGTGAGACACGGCACCCCTAAGGAACTGAATACCACACTTGGCTCTTCTTAAGAGGTAGGGTGAACCGGCGTGGGTTGACGGGCTCCGCTGCTAACTCGGCCTCTCGACGTGCGCGACCATGATCCACCACATCCTGCGCATTAGCACCTCCCCTTACCGGGTTGTGCCCTCGCGGTGAGTTACGGCGACGTGCACTGCTTGACACGGTCGGTTCATCCTCAACATGCCTGCTGTAGCTCCGGCTTGGACGGGGGGTGGAGTGAATCCTCTCACGACTGTGTGAATATGCCTGCTGCTGGTTTAGAGCCGTTTGAAGGAGATCTCTGGCCCGTCATGCCTCAACCGCAACTGGTGATTCGCCGTCGGTTGGGAGGGCTGCCAACCGTGAAGCGGCGGCCACAATCTTGTCCAACGGGTTGGAGTAATGCCCAGGGGGTGTTGGAACATACTGTGGCACAACGTTGTTCTGACGGTGCGGGTCCATCGTGCGCGGCTGAACCGGCGCTCCTGTCCCCGGCGCCTCCGTCCGGTTTAATATTGGCTGGTTACTAGTTCCTGCTCCTGGCGTATTGAAGATATTTCTTGGCTCATAACTCGGCGGGAGATGCGATCGGTACCTTCTTCTCATGACTTCCTCTGAAGCATTCTGATCCAGCCTAAGCCGGTAGGCCTGAGCTTCCAATTCGGCCCGTTCTGTAGCCATCCTAGCGTTCTCTGCCGCTAGGTCCGCTTTAGCCTAAGTTATCTAATCTTTCACCTTTGCGATCTCCGTGTTGTGCTGATCTTTGTGCTGCTGCGTCCACCTCTGCGGCCATCAATGTTGCCAAAGCACCGAACAAGTCAGACAGAACTTGAGCCAGAGGTGGCGCAAAGCTCCCTGCCCCCGTCGGCATGGCCGTTGCTGAACCGGAGAGCATTGCTGCGGCGGTTGATGAGTGGGGCGTTGACTGTGTACCGGCCATGAAGATAGTGGCCCGGTTTGGCAAATTAGGGGAGTCCGGAATACCGTTGCCCTCGGAGCCTCCACTAATCCGGTCATCCTGCAACTAATAGAGCAATTTGGTTTCTCCATAAGATTCGTCATCGGAGCGGACTACGGTTTCTCCATCGGATGCCGGTCCGTCCCCATACTCTGCTCCATGGATGACACCTACGAAAACATGCTTTACCATGGGCTGAACCGTAGAAGGGCTTGCACGCTGAGCCGTCTCGATGATGTCGGTGCAGGTGTCGGACTCAGGGCCCAGTCACCAATCTTTCCGATGAAGACGTGAATCCCACCAAAGGGGACCCGGTACCCATACTCAATTGAATCGTCCTCGGGGCCCCATCCTGCGTTGTCGATGCAGAGCTTGCCGCGACGACTCTTCGTCATTCGGCCCACAGCATATCCCTTGAGTCCATCATAGCCGCCCTTTAAGAACTCGAAACCATCGTGCGATAGCCCCATGGTGGGCGCCAACTGTCGTGGGTTTGTCACGGCAGATGTCCTCGTGAAAGGACTTAGTCATGGAGCCATCACAACGGGTTGGCTTAAAGGGGTCAAACCGGACAAGGGGACACGGGGAGTTTATACTAGTTCGGCCCCTTCGATGAAGGTAAAAGCCCACGTCTAGTTGTGATTGGTATTGCTAGGGTTTCGATGACCAGGGAGCGAATCCGCTTTGACTGGCCCTCGAGTTGTTGTTTCCTATCCTCAAACCATGGTCGGGTCGTCCATTTATATACACAGGTTGACGCCCGCCGGTTTACAGAGTCTCGAGGCCGAATCATAGAGGTGTCCGGCTCGGTCTCTATTCCTCTAACTTACAATGTAAGTTTACATGATAAAGTCGGTTCACAACTACATGCTTTAATCCGTCTTTGGGCATTGGGCCTTCTTAAAGCGCCAGTATCTTGCCATCTTCATGGGCTTCAATCTTCATGGAGCTAATCCGGCCATGCCTAGCCCGTTTATCTCCAGTAACTATATCCCCAACATAGTTCGTCCTATTTTGGCTGATTTTTTGGAGTTCCAGAAGTTTGCGTTAGTTACAGATTACTACAGACTGTTCTGTTTTTGACAGATTCTTTTTTCGTGTGTTGTTTGCTTATTTTGATGAATCTATGGCTAGTAAAATAGTTTATAAACCATAGAGAAGTTGGAATACAGTAAGTTTTACACCAATATAAAAAAAGAATGAGTTCATTACAGTAGCTTGAAGTGGTCTTTTGTTTTCTTTCGCTAACGAAGCTCACGAGATTTTTGTTGAGTTTTGTGTTGTGAAGTTTTCAAATTTTGGGTGAAATCTTTTGATGGATTATGGATCAAGGAGTGGTAAGAGCCTAAGCTTGGGGATGACCATGGCACCCCCAAGATAATCTAAGGACACTAAAAATTCAAAGCTTGGGGATGCCCCGGAAGGCATCCCATCTTTCGTCTACTTCCATTGGTAACTTTACTTGGAGCTATATTTTTATTCACCACATGATATGTGTTTTGCTTGGAGCGTCTTGTATGATTTTAGGATTTGCCTTTTAGTTTACAATAATCATCCTTGTTTTACACACCTTTTGAGAGAGCCATACATGATTTGGAATTTGATAGAATATTCTATGTGCTTCACTTATATCTTTTGAGCTATATAGTTTTGCTCTAGTGCTTCACTTATATCTTTTAGAGCACGGTGGTGGATTTGTTTTATAGAAACTATTGATCTTTCATGCTTCACTTAGATTATTTTGAGAGTCTTAAATAGCATGTTAATTTGCTTAAAATTCTTAATATGCTTGGTATTCAAGATTTGTAAAACTTTCTTTTGAGTGCGTTGAATACTAAGAAAAGTTTGATGCTTGATAATTCTTTTGAGATATGAAGATGGTGATATTAGAGTCATGCTAGTTGAGTAGTTGTGCATGTAAGAAATACTTGTGTTAAAGTTTGTGATTCCCGTAGCATGCACGTATGTGAACCGTTATGTGATGAAGTCGGAGCACGATTTATTTATTGATTGTCTTCCCTATGAGTGGCGGTCGGGGACGAGCGATGGTCTTTTCCTACCAATCTATCCCCCTAGGAGCATGCGCATAATACTTTGCTTTGATAACTTGTAGATTTTTGCAATAAGTATATGAGTTCTTTATGACTAATGTTGAGTCCATGGATTATACAGACTTTTCTTCCTTCCACCATTGCTAGCCTCTCTAATACCGCGCACTTTTTGCCGGTATCACACACCCACCATATACCTTCCTCAAAACAGCCACCATACCTACATATCATGGCATTTCCATAGCCATTCCGAGATATATTGCCATGCAACTTTCCACCGTACCATTTATTATGACACGCTCCATCATTGTCATATTGCTAGCATGATCATGTAGTTCACATCGTATTTGTGGCAAAGCCACCGTTCATAATTATTTCATACATGTCACTCTTGATTCATTGCATATCCCGGTACACCACCGGAGGCATTCATATAGAGTCATAATTTGTTCTAAGTATCGAGTTGTAATTGTTGAGTTGTAAGAAAATAAAAGTGTGATGATCATCATTTTTAGAGCATTGTCCCAAGTGAGGAAAGGATGATGGATACTATGATTCCCCCACAAGTCGGGATGAGACTCCGGACGAAAAATAAAAAGAAAAGAAAAGGAGGCCATAAAAATGAGAAAAGGCCCTGTCGATGTCAAAACCGGCGGATCTCGGGTTGGGGGTCCTGAACTGTGCGTCTAAGGCGGATGGTAACAGGAGGCCGGGAACACGATGTTTTACCCAGGTTCGGGCCCTCTTGATCGAGGTAAAACCCTACGTCCTGCTTGATTTATTCTTGATGATATGAGTATTACAAGAGTTGATCTACCACGAGATCGGAGAGGCTAAACCCTAGAAGTTAGCCTATGGTATGATTGTCTGTTGTCCTACGACCTAAAACCCTCCGGTTTATATAGACACCGGAAGGGGCTAGGGTTACACAAGGTCGGTTACAAAGGAGGAGATATACATATCCGTATTGCCTAGCTTGCCTTCCACGCCAAGTAGAGTCTCATCCGGACACAATACGAAGTCTTCAATCTTGTATCTTCATTGTAACGCCCCAGATATAACTTTCCCAATTTGTACTCCAACTCTTGCCGTTTCCGGCGTTAAGTTATATTTATTTCTCGGGTTCGGATCTTTGTCTCCGTGTGTTGTTTTAGTTTTCATGCATCTCATATCATGTCATCATGTGCATTGCATTTGCATACGTGTTCATCTCATGCATTCTAGCATTTTCCCTGTTGTCCGTTTTGCATTCCGGCGCTTCGTTCTCCTCCAGTGGTCAATTCTAGCTTTCTTTCGTGTGTGGGGTTTAAACATTTCCGGATTGGACCGAGACTTGTCATGCGGCCTTGGTTTACTACCGGTAGACCGCCTGTCAAGTTTCGTATCATTTGGACTTCGTTTGATACTCCAACGGTTAACCGAGGGACCGAAAAGGCCAACACCCCTCCAATTTGGCCCAAAACCCACCAAACTCTGCTCCGTGTCCTGCGTTCGATCACGATCGCGTGGCCAAAAACCGTAGCTCATTTGGACTCTCCTAGCTCCACTTATGCCTATATATAGCCCCCCCTTTTCGGATCTCGGATCTCTCCCCGTCCAACCCTAGTCCAAAAAAAAGAGAGCGATCTCCACCGACAGACGTGTCCGCCCCCGGCCGGACAGCGTCCGCCGCCGCGCCTAGCCACCAGGTTCGCGCCACGTGGCATCGCATCTCTCCGCCGCCGCCGGCCCGGGAGGCCCAGGAGGGGCCCCCGCGAGCCCGAGGTCGCCGCCACCCAGCGCCCGCAAGGCGCCGCCGTCTCCTTCCTCCGTCCCCGCGCCCGGTGGCCGGAGCCGCCCCACCACTCGACGCCGGCGCCGCCGCGCGCCACTGCCGCCTCGCCGATCCGGCCTGTGGTCGCCGCGCCGCCCCGCCTCTCCTCCGCCGCCGAGCCGGACCACCGCCGCCAAGCTCCTCTCCGGCCTCCCTCCGCGGCAAGTCCATCTCCGGCGAGAGCTCCAAGTCCGGCGATGAACCTCGAAGTCCGTGCCCGTGAACAGTACCAGATCTCAGATCTGAGATCTGAAATATCTCACCTCGGTTGACTTTCGTCCCTAACCCTAGTTTTTTATGCATACTTTGACCGATGATATCTCCGCATCCGTAGCTCCGTTTTGGACATATAGTATATCAAAATGTTCGCCTCGACGAGTACATCATTTCATTCCATTGCATCTTTTTCATTTAAGTTCATCTTGATGCCCGAAATGCTTCTATAAGGAGGCACCGTGAGTTAAATGTCAGATCCGTTAGTTCATCCTAGACTTTTGTCATTTTTGCCATGATTGTTGTGTGCATGATATGCCTGTGAGTCCTTAATATGTTTTGTTAAGCTTTTTGTCTTCTTTCCAGAGGTGCAACCCATGCATTTTTAGGATGTGTGTGGTGACTTGTGCAATCTTGCAAAGAGAGGCACCCGGTAGATCTGTTTTCAGGGACTTAGTGATTTTCATCAAGTCTGGGATTTTTAGTTCATGATACCATATGTTCAGCTTGTTTCCTAATGATCCGTGCCTCTTTTGAGGATGATCAGTAAGGGACTTTTGTTAATCTTGTTATGCTCTATCCATCCATGTCTTTACTTGCAAGTTTGGTGCACTCTAGCTTGAGTCAATCGAGCTCAACTTTTGCATCATTGTGAATTTGGGCAGATCGTTAACTCTTTTACGATTTTGCCGGAGTTATTGTAGTTGATCCATGCATGCTATGCCATTGTTCTTGCCATGTCTAGCTAGATTTTTGTGTCTTCTTACTGGATGTATGCTTGCCTTGCCATGACTTGCACCGTAGTGAGTGCATCAAGCTCGTTTACATGCCTCCGTGAGTTAAATTTCAGCATGTCTCAGTTTTCACTAAGTCTGAAAACTGATTGTGTTTTATCTATGTTCATGTGCTCGTTAGAGTATTTTGTGAACCCTTTTGGCCCCAGGTCATTTTGGGTCTTTTGTTAAGCTTGTTGAGTAGCTCAATGCCATGTTCTTACTTGTAATGTTCAGGTCTTGTTTCATGATGTTTTGCTGCTCCGAAGAGAGCATCGTGATCTGAAATTTCAGACTAGTGTTAATTTCACTAAGTCTGAAATCTGTTTTGCTTATTCGTTTTTGCCATGCTTGTTTGAACCTCATAATGGATGAATTGGCCATGGCTCAGTGCTAGTGTTTTGTTAAGAATCTTGAGCACATCCCTGCCATGTCCTTTGTGGTCATGTTTGGTGGCTGTAGCATGTTCATTGCATTGCGTTTAGATGCTTACTTGCTGTATATCGCAGACCGGTTCATATCGTAAAACGCTTGCCATTTCCAAACCGTAGCTCTGATTCCTATGATCTTTATATCGTTTTCAAGAGATTTCATCCCCTCTATCCAGTGGTACATTTGGTTTTCCAAGTTGGGGCCAGGTTCATGCTTTTCCTGTCACGTCTTGCATTTTGCATTCCGCATCGCATCCCACATAGCATATCATCATTGCATCTATTTGCTTGTCCTTGCACATGGTTGATTGTATCCTTGTTGTTTTTTTGTGTTGTTTGGGTAGAGCCGGGAGACAAGTTCGCTAACAAGGAACCCGTTGAGTGTGCTTTTGAGGATCCAGTCAACTTTGACAGCTTTGCAGGCAAGATGATCATACCCTCGAAATCACTACTATCTTTGCTATGCTAGTTTTGCTCGCTCTTGCTATGCCAATGCTACGATGCCTACCTTTTGCTTGTCAGCTTCCAATTGCCATGTTGAACCTCTAACCCACCTTGTCCTAGCAAACCATTGATTGGCTATGTTACCGCTTTGCTCAGCCCCTTCTTATAGCGTTGCTAGTTGCAGGTGAAGATTGGAGCCGTTCCTTGTAGGAACCATTTATTTACTTGTTGGGATATCATTATATTGTTATGTTATTTTAATGCATCTATATACTTGGTAAAGGGTGGAAGGCTCGGCCTCTCGCCTAGTGTTTTGTTCCACTCTTGCCGCCCTAGTTTCCGTCATATCGGTGTTATGTTCCCGGATTTTGCGTTCCTCATGCGGTTGGGTTATAATGGGAACCCCTTGATAGTTCGCCTTGATTAAAGCTTTTCCAGCAATGCCCAACATTGGTTTTACCATTTGCCACCTAGCCCTTTTCTTTCCCTTGGGTTCTGCAGACTCAAGGGTCATCTTATTTTAACCCCCCCCCCCGGGCCAGTGCTCCTCTGAGTGTTGGTCCCACTGAGCGATGTCCGAGGCTACCAGGGGAAACTCTGGGCTGGCTTACCCGACGTCTTGCTCATCTGAGTGTGCCCTGAGAACGAGATATGTGCAGCTCCTATCAGGATTTGTCGGCACATTCGGGCGGTGTTGCCGGACTCGTTTTAACCTGTCGAATCGTCTTGTTGTACCGGGATACCGAGTCTGATCGGTGTGTCTTGGGTGGAGGTATATTCCTTCGTTGACCGTGAGAGCTTGTCATGGGCTAAGTTGGGACTCCCCTGCAGGGATTGAACTTTCGAAAGCCATGCCCGCAGTTAATGGGAAGATGGGAATTTGTTAATGTCCGGTTGCAGATGACTTGAACTAAACTTAATTAAAAATGAATCAACCGTGTGTGTTACCGTGATGGCCCCTTCTCGGCGGAGTCCGGGAAGTGGACACGGTGTTGGAGTTATGCTTGCGCAGGTTGTTCTTCTAGATTCTCGCTCGCGCATTGCCTCCTCTTCTCGCTCTATTTTGCGTATAAGATAGCCACCATATATGCTAGTCGCTTGCTGCAGCTCCACTTATACTTGCCTTATCCTTCCTATGAGCTTAAATAGTTTTGATCGCGAGGGTGCGAGATTGCTGAGTCCCTGTGGCTCACAGATACCATAACTCCAGATGCAGGTCCAGGTGTTTCCGCTCCAGGTGACGATTACGAGCTGAAGTGGGAGTTCGACGAGGACTCTCAGCGTTACTACGTGTCTTTTCCAGATGATCAGTAGTGGTGCCTAGTTGGGGTTCGATTCAGGGCCTTGTCGCATTGTTGGTTTCTTTTCCATTTTGGCGCCGTAGTCGGGCCATGAGTGTGTGTTTGATGGATGTTATTTATGTACTTTGATGTGACGTGGCGAGTGTAAGCCAACTATGTATCTCCCCTTTAATATTTATTACATGGGATGTTTGTGATGATTTCCTAACTTGCGACATTGCTTTCAATGTGGTTATGCCTCTAAGTCGTGCCTCGACACGTGGGAGCTATAGCCGCATCGAGGGCGTTACATTCATAGTCCAATAGTCCGGCCAAAGGATATAGTCCGGCTGTCCGGAGACCCCCTAATCCAGGACTCCCTTAGTAGCCCCTGAACCAGGCTTCAATGACGATGAGTTCGGCGCGCAGTATTGTCTTCGGCATTGCAAGGCGGGTTCCTCCTCCGAATACACCATGGAAGAATTTGAATACAAGGATAGTGTCCGACCCTGCAAAATAAGTTCCACATACCACCGTAGAGAGAATAATATTTCCACAAATCTAATCTGCTGACACGTTTTGGCAACATGACATCACGCCATGGCCCGGTGATTATTTGAACCGTTTCCTTTAACTAGCCCCGCACATAATGTGAGGCAGTTTCTTGACACGTCTTGTCAAAGCAGAGATCATGTCCCCCTTATTACGGGATTCTCATCAATACGGGCATGGGTAACCCAAGCCGCGCCTAGGACTCCTAGATTTTAGGCAAGTCCCAAACGGCCACGAGGAGGACGCTTGATATTCACCCTCTTTATAAAGGGACAAGGCTTTTACTTTTCTCCCTTCCGTGCTCAATCGAATCCTTCCCCCGCCTCGAGTTCTAACACCCAAAGCCTAGGTTAGGTGCTTCGGACCTTCAATCATGTCCGGATCCAGCCTCCAGGGCCGGTGGATGCCCTCCTCCGTCACGGAAGAGGATATCAAGAAGTTGAGGGAGGCAAGATACCTGACCACCGAAATTTCACATCGGCTGCCTGCCCGAGGGCAGGTCGTCCCTACTCCTGGACCCAATGAAGATGTCGTGTTCATGTCCCACTTCCTCCGAGGACTAGGCCTCACTCTGGATCCCTTCGTTAGGGGTTTGATGTTCTATTACGGGCTTGATTTCCACGACCTAGCCCCGGATTCCTGTCTCCATATCTCGGCATTTATTTTCGTATGTGAGGCCTTCCTCCGCGTTACCCCTCACTTCGGCCTGTGGCTCAAGACCTTTGGCGTGAAGCCGAAGACAGTCGAGGGGCAGTATGCAGCGTGCGGGGGTGCGTTAATAAGCAAGATTGCTGGAGCTCCGTGGCCAAAAGGTTCCTTTCCAGAGGTATTCGGACTATGGCAACGGGAGTGGTTCTACATCACCACTCCCAGAAGTGCCAAGTGGGTAGCTTCCCCCACTTTTCGCTCGGGCCCTCCACCACAGCTGATGTCATGGATCAGCAGGGGGCTGAGCTGGGGTCCAGCCAAGGATGTGCCCATACTGCAGAGCCGCATCCGGGATCTCTTCGAGGGAGATTTTAGTTTGGTTATGGTAGTGCAAGTCATCCTGGTTCATCAAGTCCAGCCTTGCAAACGCCGCCCCCTCCACTTGTGGGAATTCAACCCAGAAGGACCGCGCGCTATTCAGAATTTCCTCGGCCTGACGCACGAGGAGACGTACAAGTCATTCTTCGGACCCCAAATAGAGTGTCCAGACACCTCCGAGGATGTGGGCCTGAGCAGCAACCGCACCGCGGCCCAAGTAAGTAATCCTCTAGCCGAACACACTGTCTTTCATTTATCATGACGTCATTCTAAAGAACCTCTTTTTGACCAGGACTGGATAACAAAGGCGAAGATGATCCGGTGTTCGGCCCCCCTTCCCGAAGGCTTGGACAATCTGGTGCTGGAAAAGATGCTCGAGCCAGCACCTTTTCTGGTGCCCCCAAAGGAAGACGAAGGGGGAATAAAGAGGGCCAAAGCGGGCCTCCACCGCTACCTGTTCCGACCGAGGGAACGAGCGCCTCCGTGAGGGAGGATAGTCAAGGGAAGGAATCTGACATTCCCTCGCCCCGGGGGAGGAAGACGACTACCTCTGATGATCCGGAAACCAAAGTTTCCAAACGGGAGAAGAAAACTCCACTAGAGGGTCCCGCCTCGGAAGGTGCTCTTGCCGCACAAAGTCCATGCGGGGATCAGCCCTCTAACGAGCTGTAAGTAATCAAAAAGTACTTAATAGTGAAGATATACTACCTTACTTCTGAGGAAGATAACCGAAGCATCTATCTTGCAGTTTGGATCTGAGCCCTTCTCAGCAGAGCTCGTCTTCGGGGGATCTTCTTCCGGAGATGATGGAGAGCGAAACACCTCCTCCGGACTTCCTGGCCCAAGAAGCGGGCGACCTTGAAGTGTCGTCACAGAGAGTTTCTCCGGATCCGGTAAGGCCAGAAGGTAATCCCATGGTCACCCGAAGCCCTCAGTATCCGGCTCTTGAAGAGAGCAATCAAAAGAGTCCGGCACCACTTGGTATGCGGTCGGACGTACTGAAGGGTCTGCTAGAGCGAGCGACCATCTCAGAAGAGCACCGTACATTAATGTGTACAGTGATTGAAAGGATTTCGTCCGCCGAAAATGGGTTGCATGAAGCCTTTATGAGTCTACTGACGGGCTTTGAGGTACGTGGAATGATATGTGTTTGTGATAGTACCGCACAGTTTTAGGTGCGCCCTGTGTAGATAGTAGCCCTCGAGACTCTGGTTGTCGTCGAGAACGGCGGCGAACAGAGGATCGTAGTCCCAGGTAATGACCAGACTGCCGTTATGTGCAGGTGTCTGAAGCTCTGGTGGCTAGCCGGACAGACGGGGTTGCCGAACTAAAGCGGCAACTGGATGCGGCGGATGCCGACATCGAGCTTGTTAACAAGCTGCTTGACGAGGCACAGGGTAGGAGATATTTATAGTAAATGTCACATAGTAAGAGCAGCGTGATGCCAGTATCTTTAATATGTTGTGACTGCAGATGGAGCTGCCACCATGGAGGCCCTGCGGGCGGAGCTTGCCCGAGCCAAGGAGCAAGCAGGGAGTAGTAATGCGGCCGCTTTGAAGGCGGCCGAAGAGTTGAAAGCCGAGAAGGCCGCTCATAGCGAGAGCAAAGAGAAAATGGCCAAAATGGCTGTGAAGTTAAAAGACACTGCCGACCGCTGCCAGTTTCTTAGAGAAGAAAACCGAGCGAAGGCTACGGACCTTGAAAAGGCCACAATGACGACCAAAGACACCCGCTCTGCAATGAGAGCGAAGGAGGGACTGCGTGAAGCTGGGGACATTGTGGCAGGGAAGCCTTTTATGCTGCGGAGGAAGTTCGGCGATCCGCGGTATGCTCCTCTGGATCGGCTGTGGAGTTCGGCCGACGCATATCTGGACTTAGCGGCGAGCGTTGTCGATGCGGCCGAATACTTCCGAGATCAGACAGATCATGAAGTGGACAAGCTGTTCTGGTCGCAATTTAACGTTCCAGAGCGTCCGCTTCCATTGACTGATCATCTTGCCGAATGGGCCGAACTCAATAGATTATCTGGACTCGCCATGAGGTCTGTCGTGGATCATCTATGGCCAGAAAGGCCAAAGCCGAACAACTATTTTAGCTTGGTGCAGCAGTTCCTTGGTGCGGTGCCGCGCATTAATACAATGAAGAGGTCGGCGTGCATAGAAGGCCCGCGGATGGCCCTTGCCCATGTCAAAACATACTGGGCGGAGATGGATGCCACCACTGTCGCGGCGCAGGGTTCGGCCATAGGCCGAGTGGCTGCCGAGCACTATTTTGAAGAAGTTCTTGAGGGCGCTCGTAGGATAGAGGCCCAGTGCTCGAAGAATGTTATGTTTGAGTGAGATGTATTCCCATTGTAAAAACAATGTTTTATTGAATTTATCAAGGTTGTATTTATACTTTTGCCCGAAAGTATTGTGATGCCTCCTGTGCGGCCATTTATGTATGCATATATATAACCTGAAAGATTGCAGTCGTCGGCTTCAGCCCCCACGCATATAATGCGGGGGTGTTCGCAGAAGACGTGTATTCACACTTAATCCAACGTCTTGGTCCTAATAAGGAGGTGATAGCGCAGCGAACTAGGCAACTGGACTATAATGCTTTAACACTTTCACTTAGCCATAGGAGTTTGACAGTGGGGCTACTATATAGCCCCTGGTGGCTCCGCACTCGTCCGGATTCGGGGTGCGTACATGCCTGGCCAGGAAATGGCCCTTCATTAATGCGGAGGAATCCCGAAGATTCCAATAGGTCATCGAGTGGTTGACCAGTCTCACGCCATATCATGACAGTCAGTTTTCAGCTTTCTCTACTGAGGTGCTCGTCCGGATGAACCAGGGCACAATCGCAGTAGTTCTCCTGGTGCCGCCTTAGCCGATAGAGCGGAATGTAAGGCAGCAAAACACAGGAGACGGGCAAACCCAACATTTGACCAAAGACATGATTCGGAGCTGATGCATATAAGGCCAAACTCGCGACGCCGAACACTCCCTAAGGTATTCGGTCTTTAAAACCGGGTCTAAATAGTACCCTTTGTAATAAGCCCCTGGTGTCCAGTTACTTGCATTATTCTGGCGTGGCCACATGCCAAGACGTCAGCATCCTTCTCGGTTGTACTGAGAATCCGAGGGATATAAATCAACAAGAGACAGTAAAAAAGGATTACACAGGGTCTTAATCTACAAAGAATCCTTGGAACCGGTCCCTGCTGCACGTCTGCGCCTGTGCCTCCGTTGTGCCGTATCCTGGACGGGTGTAGCACGGTGGTCATCTGAAAAAGAGAGGAACTTAATTGAAAAGTTGCCGTGCAAAAGTTATGTTATGCGAAATAAACAATATATGGTTGAGAATGAGTAAAGGTGAGCCTTATTGGCACTTTTGCGCGCGCATTGAGCCCCTTGTATTGTAATAGGGGTATAGCCATCAAACCTGTATTAATTTCATGTAGCTGAGCCGGACTCGTCTAGCCGTGTTCGTGGTCTTAACGACCTGTCAAATGCTTGAGTTGGTGAGGCCGTTTAGTGTGCGGCGGCCAAGGCGGCCGCACCGTCTTCGGCGCGCAAGGAGCGCTCAATGTTTCCATTTACTGTAATGATGTCGCGTGGACCGGGCATCTTGAGCTTGAGGGAGGCGTAATGCGGTATTGCGTTAAAGCGAGTGAAAGCTTCGCGTCCGAGTAGTGCTTGATAGTCACTTTGGAACGGAGCGACGTGTAAAGTTAAATTTTCGCTACGGAAGTTATTGGGGAAGCCGAATATAACCTCTAGTAGCAGGGAGCCCCTGCAGTGAGCCTCCGGGCCTGGCCTTACTCCTTTAAAGCTATCATAGCTACATCAAATTTTTGTTGGGTCTATCCCCATTTTGCGGACTGTGTCCTGATATATCAGATTTAAACTGCTGCAGTCGTCCATCAGGACTCGGGTGAAGTGGTATCCATCAATTATTGGATCTAATACCAAGGCGGCCCATCCTGCATGCTGGATACCTACCGAGTAATCCCGATGGTCGAAGGTGATCGGTTGGGACGACCAGTGGCGGAGCTCCGCGGTGATAGTCCCTGGGGCATGTTCCTCTAAAGGTGCCGCTTTGTTTCTCCCTTTTATCACGTGTAACACGTTGACTGTCTTGACTTCTGGTGGGAATTTCTTCTGTTCCCCTGTGCTTTGCTTGCGAGGCTCGTCCTCATCTTCACTTGGTGTATCCTGCCCCTTGTGTTCGGCGTTGAGTTTGCCGGACTGTTTGAAGACCCAACATTCTCTATGGGTATGATTTGCAGGTTTATCAGGGGTGCTATGGATCTGACATATTTGGTCCAGAATTTTTTTTAGGATGGACAATTCGTCTCTGTTGCCTTTGGAGGGCGGCTTCTACTGGCATGGCCGAGAGCTTCTAAATCCGGCGTTTACCGCCGTGCTCTTCGGGCTATCTTCCTTATTCCGGCGCTTATTCTTGGTGCGTTGTGATTTCCCGTTTCCATCCCTGACTTCGGATGTACTTGGGTCGCTGGTGCTGCATCTGGCTAACCAGCTGTCCTCGCCCGCGCAAAAACGGGTCATGAGGCTTGTTAGTGCTGCCATTGTTCTCGTCTTTTCTTGACCGAGGTGTCTGGCAAGCCATTCGTCTCGGACGCTATGCTTAAAAGATGCTAAGGCTTGGGCGTCTAGACAGTCGACTATTTGGTTCTTTTTAGTGAGGAAACTGTTCCAAAGTTTTCAGGCTGACTCTCCGGGATGTTGAGTTATATGACTTAAATCGTCCGTGTCCGGTGGTCGGACGTATGTCCCTTGAAAATTTGCCCGAAAGGCATCTTCGAGCTCTTCCCAGCTTCCGATGGAGTTTTCGGGGAGGCTTTTAAGCCAGTGCCAAGCTGGCCCTTTAAGCTTGAGGGTTAAGTACTTGATGGCGTGGAGATCATCTCCTCGAGCCATATGGATATGGAGGATGTAGTCCTCAATCCAGACCCCAGGGTCTGTTGTTCCATCGTACGCCTCTATGTTTACGGGTTTGAATCCCTCTGGAAATTCATGATCCAGCACCTCGTCGGTGAAACATAGAGGGTGTGTGGCACCCCTGTATTTGGGTGTACCATGGTGTTAGGATGTTTGTTGTGTTGCATTGTATGTTGGTTGCGCTGTCCTTTTGATGCGAGCCCTTACGCGGACCGCATACTGGTTTATGTGCGGTGTCAATTGCCGCTTTATGTTGGCTATGAGGTCGTCTATCCAACCGGATGGCCGCTTTTATTTTTAATTGTGGAGGATCTAAGGCCTCCTCATCAAATTCAGGTAACAACTTCCGCTTCGGATAGCTCTTGGTGTGGCGATTACTGCCATATTTCGCTGCAGTGTTGAGTACTTCACTCCATTTGATTTTGAGTGTGCCTTGTGCAGCCTTGAGCCTTTGCTTCTGTTTTTTCAGACACCTCGTCGTGGCAACAAGCCTTTGGTGGGCATTATGTTGCTCCTGGCGCCTATCCGGCGTGATGTCGTCCGGACTATTATCTTCGACGGGGTTGGGTTGTTCGGCTTGATTTTCCGTGTTGCCGTGGTCGGGCAATGGTTCACCCTGCTCTAATGCAGGGTCTATATGATCGTTATTTCTGCCGAGGCAGGATTTGGAGCGGCATTTACGCTGCCGCTTTGACTGCTACTCGAGGGAACCACCCTTCGCTGCGTCCTTCCGTTCCTCGTCGTTATTTTCTTTGGGTGTGTCCACCATGTATACGTCATGTGATGAAGTAGGCGTCCAGTGCCCTATGGGCAGTGGTTCCTCTTCGCCTCCCGCATTGTCGTCCATACCATCGATGTCTTCGGAGTCGAAGTCAAGCATGTTAGTTAAGTCATCGAGAGTGGCTACTAAGTGGGTGGTGGGTGGGCGGCGAATTTCTTCGTCATCCATATCCCAATCCTTCCGGACGTAGTTCAGCCAGGACTCTCCTGACAAGGAGAGAGACCTTAATGAGTTCAGTATGTCGCCAAAGGGTGAGTGCTGAAAAATATCCACGGAGGTAAACTCCATGATCGGCGCCCAATCGGATTCAACAGGAACGGGCGTAGGCGGTTCGGAGTCCGTGGCCGGAGAAGGGCCCGGCAGTTTAGCAACACGGCTCTCGTGAAGGGTAAGGTCGATATTTGGCTCGATCGCCGCAGAGGATACGGCCTCCGTGGCGGGTCTATCCCCCAGTCCACAGATGGCGCAACCGGCTCCGAATTGAGGGTCGGAGCGGCTGCCGGTGCGATTTCTTGAACACTGTCCGATGGTAGAGCTAGATCGTACTCATCGTGACCGCGCGGCGCACAAGGCAGGGGCTCAAATCCGTCAAAGATCAAGTCTCCGCGGATATCGGCCGTGTAATTTAAGCTTCCAAACCTGACCTGGTGGCCAGGGGCGTAACTTTCGATCTGCTCCAGGTGGCCAAGCGAGTTGGCCCGCAGTGCGAAGCTGCCGAACACAAAGATCTGTCCGGGGAGAAAAGTCTCACCCTGGACTGCATCGTTATCAATGATCGTAGGAGCCATCAAGCATAATGGCGACGACACAGAGGAACTCTCAATGAAAGCACCAATGTCGGTGTCAAAACCGGCGGATCTTGGGTAGGGGGTCCCGAACTGTGTGTCTAAGGCGGACGGTAACAGGAGGCAGGGAACACAATGTTTTACCCAGGTTCGGGCCCTCTTGATGGAGGTAAAACCCTACATCCTGCTTGATTTATTCTTGATAATATGAGTATTACAAGAGTTGATCTACCATGAGATCGGAGAGGCTAAACCCTAGAAGCTAGCCTATGGTATGATTGTCTGTTGTCCTACGGACTAAAACCCTCCGGTTTAAATAGACACCGGAAGGGGCTAGGGTTACACAAGGTCGGTTACAAAGGAGGAGATATACATATCCGTCATGCTATGGCTACCCATAGCTACAGGAAAAATTACATTACCACTATCCTTGGTGGTGATGGAGTATCTTATTAGAATCATGATCATAAAGCTGCAATAATCTGGCAATCCTACAAAGATAGATTGGGCAGATCAATAAACCCTACTATGATATTCGACCTTGATGAGCTCATCCAGTCACATGATCTAGCTGAACTTGAGGCACCATTCTCTATTGATGAAATTGATGAGGTTGCCAAATAATTACCTTCTGACAGAGCTCCAGGACCTGATGGCTTTAATGGTGCTTTCTTGAGGAAATATTGGGATATTATTAAGCAAGATTTTTACACTATGATTTGGGATTTCTTTGAAGGTAACTGTGATATTCAAATTATAAACACTACTTTCATCACACTCATACCAAAGATTCCTAATCCTGAGAATATGAATGATTTTCGACCTATATCTCTGGTTAGCCTTCCTCTTAAAATCATTACCGGGTTAATGGCAAAAAGAGCCCAAAAGATCATCCCCATTATTATTCATCAGAATCAATATGGATTTATCAAAGGAAGGCACATACAAGACTGTCTGGGATATGCTTTTGAATATCTTCACTTATGCCATCAGTCAAAAAAACCTATCATCATTCTCAAGCTGGATTTTGAAAAGGCATTTGATAAGATTTAATATAAGGCTATTATTGCTATGCTAAAGGCCAAAGGATTTGGACCTAGATGGATCAAATGGGTGTCCAACATACTGCACTCTGCTTCTACTTCTGTTCTTCTTAATGGAGTTGCAGGTAAAAAATATGCAGAAGTGGAGTTAGACAAGGTGACCCTCATTCACCACTCCTATATGTTATTGCTGCAGACCTGTTACAATGTGTTATTAATGCTGCTTGGGCCAATGGTGAAATTTCTCTTCCTATTGATCATGCTTATGGTCAAGACTATCAAATCATCCAATATGCTGATGACACTTTAATGATAATGCCAGCTAATGAAGATCAGCTTATGCATCTGAAATATTTGCTCCATCTATTTAGTTTATCTACTGGAATTTTTGTTAACTTCAGCAAGTCCTCCATGATCCCTATTAATGTTGATCAACAATCAGTTACTATGCTGGCAAATTCTTTTGGATGCAAGGTTGAGAGCCTGCCATTTACTTATCTGGGTCTTCCTATGGGCACTACCGAATCCACAGTTCATGATCTTATTCCTGTAATTTCCAAGATTGACAAGAGACTATCTGTAGTGGCCAGATTTATGAACCATTTTGGCAGACTAACATACATAAACTCTGTGGTTGCCTCCATGCCCATATTTACTATGTGTTCTCTCAAAGTACTCTTCACCATATTGGATCATGTTGATAAATCAATCAAAAACTTTCTATGGTATGGAAATGAGATCAATAAAAAAGGAAAATGTCTGGCAAGTTGGGATATTATATGCAAGCCTAAAAATCAAGGAGGTCTTGGTGTTTTAAATCTAGTAACACAAAACAAAGCCCTCCTTATCAAGCATCTATACAAATTTTACAATCAAGCAGATGTACCCTAGGTTAAATTACTTCGGAATGCTTACTATCAGAACATTGAGGTCCCACACTCTGGCAGCAACAAATGTTCTTTTTGGTGGAAAGACTGCATGAAACTGTTTGACTTGTTTAAAAATATGACTACCTGCCAAGTCAACTAAAGGAACTCTACTTTACTATGGGAGGACAATTGGAATGGTTCCATTATGAAACTGAAGATTCTTGAATTACACTCCTTCACTCAAAAGGAAAACATCTCTATTTTGGCAGCCAAGAACATTAACAATAAATATAATCTCTTCCAATTGCCATTATATATTATTGGTCATTAACAGTTTCACCTGCTATCTGATCAGTTAAATGCCATCAGACATAACAGTGATAATGACAATTGGTATTTCAAATGGGGTAGCACTATCAACATGACTAAGAGGATCTATAGCTACCTCATGAACAATGATGAAGCTGCTGCTCCATTTAAATGGATATGGATCATGTTGTTTTTTAAAACATAAATTCTTCTTCTAGTTAATGCTCAATGACAGGATAAATACTTGTGATCTTCTGACCAGGAAAAGTTTTCATCTTGATTCCACCAACTGTGTATTATGTAATGATGAAGGCATGGAGGACAAAACTCACCTACTTTTCTCTTGCCCATTTAGTCAGGGATTTTGGTGGAGCATTGGTATTGAGTGGAATAGGGATATAATCATCTATGATATGATAATTGAAGCAAAATAAAGATACCAACTTGGTTTTTTCATGGAAATCATGACTGTAGGCTGCTGGAGTATCTGGATTCAAAGGAATGGACTGATCTTTGAAGGAATACCTTGCTCACTCACAGAATGCAGATATGACTTCATCAAAACATTCAAATTGACTATGCTTAGAGCCAAGCCTAGTCTTAAGGATGGCATGTCATCCTGAATTGACAATATTTGATTTATTTGCCCTCTTTTTTTATAATGTAATCATAGACTTCTCTGGTTGTTTCCCAAGCAACCATTGTAGCACTAGGCGTATTTATTTTCTCAAAAGTCAAACGAGTGCATGTTTGACCAAGTTTTTAGAAAAATATATCAATATGCATCATAAAAAAACTATATCATTTGATCCATCAGGAAAAGTAGTTTCATATTTTGTCTATTAGGTATTGCATTTGTCGTTATTTTATTCTACAATCTTGGCAAACATTCAAATAGTTAACTTGCATGGAAATCGATACACCATATATTCTGGAATGGAGAGAGAGTATATCATTAAACTAAGTAATAAGAAATGATGACGCAAAATAGGCATATCATGGGCCCACTGATGGGCTGATTGTCCGGACCCCCTTGGAGAAGCCACCCTCGTGCGTGGCACCGTCAGACGGCAGGCAACTACGAATTGGTTTTTTTTCCTCTGATTTTATTGTGATGCGTGTGTGGTGATTCGGTATTTAGTGGGAGGAGAAAAACTAACGTGTAAGGAGTGGTGGGAGGTGAGGTGGAAATAAACCATGGATACAAGACTACCAACTCCCCCTGAGGCAGTCCTGGATTAGGGGGTTCTCGGACAGCCGGACTATGAAGATACAAGATTGAAGACTTCGTCCCGTGTCCGGATGGGACTCTCCTTGGCGTGGAAGGCAAGCTCGGCCATACGGATGTGTAGATTTTCTCCCTTGTAACCGACTCTGTGTAACCCTAACCCCCTCCGGTGTCTATATAAACCGGAGGGTTTAGTCCGTAGGACAACAACAATCATACCATAGGCTAGCTTCTAGGGTTTAGCCTCTACGATCTCGTGGTAGATCAACTCTTGTAATACTCATATCATCAAGATTAATCAAGCAGGAAGTAGGGTATTACCTCAATCGAGAGGGCCCGAACCTGGGTAAACATCATGTCCCCCGCCTCCTGTTACACGTAGGGTATTAGCTTTGTCTGAAGTCAATCTCATCCAACTAGTAGTAACTAGGATCGTCAAACAGTCAGTGGCAATGCATACTTCTTTCCTAGTTGAGTGGATAATCTTCTACCAACAAGTTTTTACCTGACTTGTTGTACTTGATTCAACCATGTAAATAGAAAACTTGGATAATAAAAGAGGTTGGCCCAAGTACTAGTAAAAACATGAGATTGGAGGACACTACTAGGAATCGATCGATAGCCGATGAAGAAATTCAGACCTCTAGCTCGAGGACATAGTGTCTTTTTTGATTTTGTATTTTTCATCTACTTCTATTCTCTATTATCTAGATCACCACTTAAATAAAGCCTCATAACTCGACAGCAACATTTCAGATATGAAATTGCTTACCACACATACCATCTGATTCGAGGACGTAGTTTCTCCATCAAAAAGAAGCATCTATCATATAATAATTGTACTAAATGTAGTAAAGAAATCTAAATAACCTTTAGATCCATCTAAGATTTTGATTCCCAGTAAAGAAAAAACTGAATAGAAAAATATGGGACAAAAAATAAATCCGCACGGAATCGATTTGGGGCGCTGCTAGCTGCCTATTTGACTCGGACCTTGCTAAGCCGCCGTCCTAGCTTCAGGCCGCCATGGATCATAGATGTCCCCCGCCGACGTCTATCTCTCGGCTTTGCCAGCACCCTCCCCAGTGGCAACAGCGTGGGAGGGAAGCCGTGGAGGTGACCGGGTAGACGACACTGGGGACTTCCACCCATGTCACTAGGAGAAAACACGCGGGATGATCCAATAAATATCTTTACATTAGGTAAAAGTATTAGGAAGATTGTCTCAAGACAAATCTTATACATTGTTAGCTAAACGTGTCAACAAGTACTCCCTCCGGTCCTTTTTACTCTGCATATTAGCTTTGTCTGAAGTCAATCTCATCCAACTATGACCAAGTTTATATGAAAAATTATTGACATTTACATAACAACACCAACATCATTAGATTCATCTCGGAATATATTTTCATATTATATTTATTAGATATTATAGATGCTAATAATTTCTAATATAAATTTGGTCAAATTAGCTAAGTTTGACTTTCGGCAAATCCAATGTGCAGAGTAAAAAGACCGGAGGAGGTATATTTAACTGTGCGGTCTAGAGCTTAAACGAAACCATGGTTTTGATTAGGGACCTCTGCTAGCGGCTCGATACGTGCTACAATGAAAATAATGTGAAGGTAGGTGCATTAATCTCTCAATGCAAGAACTGAACCTCAATATACTAATACGCAGTGCGGCACAAAAGCAATAATATTATTATTTCTCTGACTAATTGTAACATATATTTTTTGAGGCAGCTAATGACTATGTTAATATGAGTCCGTGGAAGACATTCATTTATTAGATCTACAACAGGTGGATCGAACGGATGGATGCGTTCTATATATCATGTGCCCGTCATCAACTAAGCACCATGTTTATCATTTGGTGGAGTGTCCTTTCGGAAGCAACAACACTCAAGCCCAGGATACGGTTTACTCTCACGCTCCCGATGGCAGTCACCTAACGTATCTTTTCCGACATTGTCCTCGCATTTCTTCTGACATTCATCCGGGAAGCAGTTCTGCTTGGCCTCGAAACATCCAACGGCAAACACGTGACACAAAACCAATACGACATTTGTTACTCCAGTTTGTTACTAGTTCATGCTGGATAATAATGTGTACAAAAATATCAAAATCCATCGTGCTCAACATCGCCAGATGTGTAGTGAATCTTGTGAAAAATGATGGATGCTAAGGGCATCTCCAGCCGTGCCCCCGAGAAGCCTCCCCAGGCCACTTTTTGAGCGCCGGCGGCAAAAAACGCCCCACTCAGGCCCCCAAGACTTCATTTTTTGGCGGTAAAGCAAAAGTTACAGCCGGCGAGCCCAGCCCACATCCAGCCAACCGGGGGGCTTCTGGGGGCACCGGCGCTTTGTTTTAACCAACCAAATTGGCCCACGTCAGCCACCCACCCCCTCTCTCTCCTCTCTTGTCTCTTTCCTTCTGCCTACCCCACACACACACATCGAGCCGCGTACTTTGCACGCCGAGCTGCACGGGGAGGCGCCGTGGCCGACGCGCGCACCCGCCGCTCGCCTGTGCGGTGGCCGACGTCTGCGTGTGGCCGGGGCAGAGGCGGACGCCCACTCCACCACGCCCTGCTCGCCGGGACGGAGCTCGCTGATGAGCGTGCCATCCTCGAGTTCGAGCGCAGCTCATCTGCCAGCTCCACGCCATGTCGCCCCTGTCGCCGCTCGCCGAGTCGGGGTGGCGCGGCCTGGGCGTGGAAGCGAGGCCGACGGCTGCAGCACATGTCGGGCGCGGGCACGAGCACGAGGCCGACGGCTGCAGCAGCACATGCCGGGCGCGGGGCGCGAGGCGAGTCCGTCTGGGCGCGCACGCATGGCATGCCCTATTCGCGCGCTCGTCGCTGCGGATGCATGGGTGGACAGCACCCCAGAGATCGTCACGCTAGCTCGCACCGCTGCACCTCGGAGGCGCGCGCCATGGAGTCGCGGCCAGGGTGAGGCCGGACGTGGCTGCGCGCGGCGAGTTATGGCCGGTCCGGGCGTGGCTGGGCGCTGCTAGCTCGCGTGGGTCGCCATGAACGGGCCGGCACCCACCATGCAGCGAAGCTAGATAGCTAGCTCGCGTGGGACGCCATGCCATCCAGCGGAGCTAGCTAGCTCGCGTGGAGCTAGCTAGCTCGCGTGGAGGCTCGTACTGCCTCGCACGGGCACGGCTGGCGGCGGCCTCCACGCATAGCAGAACGCTGGCACCACCGATGCCCATGGCGGAGGAGGAAGGACGGGGTGGCCTGGGGTCGTCGTCGGCGAGCTCGAGTCCGGTGTGGTGGGCATGCCCAAAAGGTGTTTGTTGGAATGACCGGACACTGAAATTGAAAAAAAGAAGGAAATGTGAACACCTATAGGGGGACGGCTGGGAGACGACACGCCTTCAGTACCAAAAATTTCGCCGAGGCCTCCCCGGGAGGCCGAAAAAACGCCTCCTGGAGGGCACAACGGCTGGAGATGCCCTAAGTAGTTAAGGGAAGGCGTACTTACTGTAGGTTGGTTTTCCTTGTGAGGCGAGAAGGGTAGCCATGAGCATGAGAGCCCCCAACCATACGGCAACAGCCCCATTGTTCCTGAAGACTGCCATGGTTGATGACCCAAGAACAAAGCCTGATGAGATGTTGCCATGCTCACCCATTCGTTGGGTTTATATAGAGGCAGATCGGTGGAGGTCACAGACAGATCATCAAATATTTAATGCATAATAGTGCGAAAATTAGAATAGTACCTATCTCGTGATTTAAGGCACAAATTGTGCTACTCGTCATCAATGTTATTTGATTTGGACGCCAGATATGGTGAATGTACAATCTGTTATCTAAATATTCCTAGCTAGCATCCGGATCCAATCTTAATTGCTTGACCAGACTATCTATGCATTGATCATGATATATTCTTCTCTGTTTGAGTTATCTCTTAGGTTTTTATATGAAGAAAAAAAAATAGCATGCTATGCATCGCCTGGGTTTATCTGTGTCAAAACTATTGATGGTTAGGGAGCTTTTAGATCGCCTCTTACTTTGCCACGGAGCAAGCGCGAGTTGCCATAAACGAGGGTTGTCCAGGTTGAGGAATCGAGTCATGGCCTCACGGGACAAGGCTTGCTGATGAAAAAAGAAATGTGAGGATTAAGGACAGGGTTCTTCAGGACGCTACTTCGGGACATGGGAGATAACTCCGAGTCGATTAGCCCCGGTGCACAATGCTAAATTCTCGTGCAGGAAGGGTTACCAGTGACGAACATCTTTTTCACTTCACTGACGAGAACAAATGAAATTCAATTACTTGAACTTGTTAGGGTTTGTGTCCTATTCAAAGATGCAAGGTGGAGACGGCTCACTATAGATGGAATAAGGTCCTTTCCGTCCAGCCCGCGTTTCGGTAGTGTTTCTAGCATCGTCGGAGGGTGTGTGGAGGTTTGTCTCCCGTGGATCTCATGGGGTTCGGTCGGCATTTGTCTTTGATGGATCCACGTGGATCCGGTCTTAATTAGTACGTCTGTCTTCGTGTGTCTACAAGTTGGATACTTCCGATCTACTCTTCTCTTGCTCGGCAGCGGTTGCTGTTGTGCGTTGGTCCTACGAGGCCTTAGCACAACGACTCCCGGTTGTCTATTACAACAAGATTTGGCCAGCTCCGATGAGGGAGGGGCCATGACGGCGGTGAGCCTTCGGCTCGCTCCAGTGCTTATAATTGTCGCTAGGTGGCCTCGATGTATTTTTATTTCTGGTGTTTTTTGTACTATTTTGACAATTGATGAATAGCTTGAAAGTTTTCCTAAAAAAAAGAAACAATTTTTCAAGAAAATAAGAAAATATAACACGTAACTAAGTTTTTTTTCACGAGCTGCCGCTTAGCCATGTTGATTCGATTTTATGGAAAGCAGCATGCATACATCCCATGAATACAGAAACACCATTACAAACAGTTTTGCTAAAGCACATCTAGATATGCTATAAGTATTGCACATCTAAATCGTATGTCATTGATCTTATGTTGAGATTCGTGTAGATATTTTCTTTTTCTTTTTTTTCTTTCTCTTTATACTTAACTCACTCACTTAGATGTGCAATAATTAGAGCACATCTAGATGTGCCCTAAACACACCCTTACAAAAAATAGCACCAAGGCAAGAAAAGTACTCTTCAATTATTTCTCGAAAAATAAAAGACATGGGACAATCTCTTCGATTATCTATATCTATATCTATACTAATATAAAAAGACTCAAAGGGGCATATCCGAACCATCTCGACCGTCAAATCATTTTTCTAGCGGTTCAAAGCACTCCCAGTGTTGAGCACCAAACATGTTTAACATTCTAATTACCCACCACTGTCATTGGTTATAAACACGTTTTGACTCAACGCTACCCCATGAAATCTGCCATGTAATTAATATCCTACCATTCCCACGTAAAAAGTAATTAATATCTTACCGAATACCAACGTGCAACAAGTATATCTTATCTAATATAACGTGCAACTAATATCCTACCTAATATAAACGTGCTACATTATTACTAGTTTCTGAAAAAAAACAAAAGAATTAAATGCAACGGCTAGTATTAGACTAGTTCAAGACCAAACACACCTATGACATATGACATATTCTACAATTAGTTGCTTCCAGGTAGGTACATCTCTAGCAGACCCATTATACCGCGGAACCTTATATCGAGTTTACAATTCGCGAAAGCCCGGTTTTGCGGGCTGGCGCGGGTTGCGGCCCAACAAACCCCGCATAGCGGAACCGTAAAACTGAATACTCGTAGAATGTTATATTTTATGGTTCCGCTATGCGGGGTCTATTCTGCCGCAGCCCGCGCCAGCCCGCAAACTAAAAAATCAAATTAGACAATGCGGCCGCAATTCCGATGATTGGCTTCAAATTCAAACAATCAAACATAGTTTTGCGTGGAAATTAAGCATAGTTTTCAAACATGACGCAAAAGAACTTCATGCAAAAGCCACCACCACCTCCATCACATCTTCATCATCGTCATCGCTCTCCACCACTGCCACCGAAGCCAACACCACCTACATCATCATCATGGCTCTCCACCACCGCCACCGAAGACACCACCACCTCCATGACCATCATCTCCACCACCGGCACCGGATCCACCACCAGCACTGAAGCCACCATCCGTCGCCCGCTAGATCCTTCCCTCCACGATCTCTCTCCTTACCATATCATGCCATTCTTTGGTGAGGTCGTCTATGTCATTGTGGTTCATAGTCATGATCTTGTTATCCTCGGCAAGAAGCTTGGCCATGGCCTTGTACTCCTCGGCAAGGGCTTTTCTCTCCTCAATGGCAGCCTTGCGCAACCCATCTTCATTGAGTAATTGCCATTTTCTTGCTTCTCTTGCGCCTTCTTCTCGGCCAACTCCTTCATTGCCTGCAATGTCTTGGCCACCATCAACTCATTTGATGCACCATGGCATCTATCTTGTCCCACACGCTTGATGCCTCCGCTTCCCTCTTGATCTTGTCCTTGGCCTTCTTGTTTCCATCGGGCTTTTATTGTTTCTTGGGCAATCATCATCTTCAACGTCATCATCCATGTTGGTGAGTGCACCTCTTTTCGGTGGGGATTCTTTCCCAATCAACTTCCACTTCTCGCTATGTTGATTTTTTTGCAACAATGGTCTAGTTAAAGTGACTTGCCACCAGAAGTTCCATGTCATTGTACTATTCTTGCGCAATTCTCTCCTACAAAATAAAAAACAATGTCAAAATATGCTACCACTTCAATGGCTACGAATGATTTGCACAACTTGGGAAGTGAAAACAAACTCACATAATCGGATTCGATGGTGCCACTTGGAGGTGCATTGTGGAATTGCTCCAAGCAAGCCCAATGGCTTTAAATTGGCTTGAGCATGTCCCAATGACCTTGGAGTGACCTAAAAGTGCATTGTTTCATGTTGGGATACTGTTCCATCATGCGGAAGAATTGATCCTCTATCCTTTGACAATACGCTTGGTGGTTTGGTTAGTGCCGGTGCATGCATCAAGGGACACCGCATTCCAGACCTTGACCAAGATTTGATCTTCCAATTGTGTGTATCTTCGATCTTGCGCGCCCTTTTGCTTGCGCTTGGTCGAACACCCCATCCTCAACCTCCTCCACCTCATCTTCTTCCTCACCGTGACCGTGCACGGCACCATCCATCTCATTATAACCATACCGATCGGGGCTTGATCGATGTCGACGGTGTTGTCGTCCAACATGTGCGCGAACTCGGTAGTGGCATCATGCAAACCGGCACTACAATGTTGCTCAAAAAGTCACGCACAAGCTCAAATGGTGAAAAGTGAAAACAATTAGAAGAAGTCGAAGTATCATACATTGCGCCCATTTCGTCGAACACCTCGGGGGCGGTGGCAGCAACGTCGTTGGTGGGTATCCTAGGGGTAGCTCTTCTCGGCGCAATAGGAGGAGGTGTTGGCATGGTAGCTCTTGCGGTGGCCTTCTTGCGTTTCACCCCAGCCACCTTCTGCATCTTCACCGGTGGGGTGGGGTGGGCCGGAATCGCAGAGGCGATGACGGAGGCGGGTGCGCGTGCGCGTGCCTTCCCGGCGGTGACTGCGGGTGACGGTATCCTGGACTAGGGGCTACTCACAACGTCGTCTCCCGACTAGGTGGATCGGGCCGAGGACCCCCATGGCGGTGCACTCGTGGGCCAGTTCGGACATCCCATGCCGTATACAAGGAAGATTCCACAAGACTTGATGTTCAAGACAAGGACTCTCTTAAAACCTAGGCCTTGGTGCATATATAAACCGAGGCTAGACTAGTCGATAGATCATCTCATATTCATTAGAACTATCTCGTGGTAGATACATGTACTCTGTACTACACCTATATCAAATACAATCAAAAGCAGGACGTAACGTATTATCTCTTCGAAAGAGTCTAAACCTGGATAAAATTTTGTGTCCATGTTAGCATCGCTCCAACACGCCTAGCTTAGGACCCCTACTACGAGATATGCCGGATTTAACACCGACATTGGTGTTTTCATTGAGAGCATGCTAGGTGATCGTCGCGGTTTGATGAGAGTCAAAATCAACCGTCAGGTGATGTTTTTCCGGTCCGATCTGTTTCATGTATATTATTTTCTTTGCACATTACTACTCCCGGCTCGCAACTATGTTCGCAGAACTATAATTAGGTCATTACTTTTTGGGCGGCTGTTCTTCACGAGGGATCGGGTGGTCGGGTTTGGAAACAATATGGCTTCTCAATCAATTAGAGTGGACGCAGACGCCGGCGGAGATCCGTGTACTGTCAGAGCTCACGCAGACGCTGGAGGAGATCCATGTACTGTCAGAATCCCAGGAACAGCCTTGGACCGGGTCAGCAGAGTGCCCAAGACCAATCTGGCCAGCTGCTGCAAATCAGTTGCAGAGTTCGAAGGGGTCACGCGACCTGTTACTTTTCACGTGTGCCGCTGATGGACAAAGCACACAGAGGGGCGCCAGGGAGGCACTTTTCCTCTTTCCTTTCTTCAATCTATAGTATTTACGCTGCCCCTCGTGGACCTCCACTTTTAATTGAACAATGCATAAGCCAAGCATTAAGGGTGTGTTTGGTAGGGTGTATGAGAACAAAAGTTCCTTTCTCGACCCACTTTTGGGTGTTTGGTAGTGTATGAAGGGTGCATGAGTCCACACTAGTTTAACACAAATACACTAGGAGCATGCATGAGGAGAGCATGCATGAGGAGGGATGTTGAGGTGAGCATGCATGAAGAGGGAACAATTATGCTGAGATGAGAACGCAACCAAACACACCCTAACGCACTTCCTTGTCAAGGGTGGCGCTGTGTGTGGAGGGTTTTGTCCACTGGTTCCAAAGGCGCCGACGTCCTGCAACATATAATTGACCTCTACTGCGACCACCTCAGCGAGCCGCTGTCCTTTGTCCCACCTGCGCCAACCAAGTTTTGGCATCGCTTCAGCATGCATTCCTGGGCTGGCATGTTCGCATTGTCACTCCGCCGGGCCGACCCCGGCACTCAGATCAATTTTTTTACTTTACTTAAGTTAATTAAGTAGAAGATTTTTTAAATATATTATTACCTTTATTATTATTACTTTTGGACTGCACTATTTTACTTGTGTAGGTAATTGACTTTAACTGCGTCACGTGGTCAATTCGGCAAGCCGACGTCATCGTAACAATCGGCATAAATCGGCTCGCATGACCACCTTGTTGGTCAAATTGCCATACCGACATGTTCGGTTGCCTTAGTGACTTCGGCATGGCCGAGAGAGCTCTACCTCGGCGGGTGTTCGTCGCATGGGCCATATTTCTTTTTATTATTCACTTTGCATAAATTATTAATTACGCAGTGATTTTTTATTTTATTATTATTATTATCTCCAGCTTGCACCATTTTCTGTGCGTAGGTAAATGATTCGGGCGGGCATCGTTGTCACCTGATAACCCATAAGTATAGGGGGTCAATTGTAGCCTCTTTCGATAAGTAAGAGTGTCGAACTCAACGAGGAGCTAAAGGTAGAACAAATATTCCCTCAAGTTCTATCGACCATCGATACAACTCTACGCACACTTGACGTTCGCTTTACCGGAAAAAAGTATGAAACTAGAAGTACTTTATAGGTGTTTTTGGATAAGTTTGCAAGAATATAAAGAGCACAAAAATAAAAAATAGGGGCTATTTAGATAAAGACATAACTAAATTAGTTTTAGTAGAGAGTTTTTTGTTACGAGAAAGTTATTTGTCCTTAAGCAATCGATAATTAGACTAGTAATCACTATTGCAATTTTATTTAAGTGAGAGGCATAAGCTAACATACTTTCTCTACTTGGATCATATGCACTTACGATTGGAACTCTAGCAAGCATCCGCAACTACTAAAGATCATTAAGGTAAAACCCAACCATAGCATTAAAGTATCAAGTCCCCTTTATCCCATACGCAAACAACCTACTTACTCGGGTCTGTGCTTGTGTCACTCACGCCACCCACCATAAGCAAATCATGAACATATTGCAAACCCTACAGCGGTGATCCCTCACGCTTACGCGACACGGAGAGCATCACAGGACAGCACCAAAAATAAAACATGCAACTCAAACCAATCACGATCATCAATTAGCACATAGGACAAAAAGGATCTACTCAAACATCATAGGATAGCCATACATCATTGGGAAATAATATATAGCGTTGAGCACCATGTTTAAGTAGAGATTACAGCGGGTAAAAGAGGGGTTGCACCGCTAGATAGAGGGTGGAAGAGTTGGTGATGATGACGGTGAAGTTGTTGGTGAAGATTGCAGTGATGATGATGGCCCTCGGTGGCACTCCGGCGCCACCGGAAGCGAGGAAGAGAGAGCCCCCCTCCTTCTTCTTCTTCTTCCTTGACCTTCTCCCTAGATGGGAGGAGGGTTTCCCCTCTGGTCCTTGGTCTCCATGGCACGGGAGGGGCGACAGCCCCTCCGAGATTGGATCTATCTCTCTGTCTCTCTCTGTTTCTGCGTTCTTTTCTGCTGCCCTTTCATCATTTCGTATATATATATGGAGATTCGTAACTCCGATTGGGCTGAAACCTTCGCCGTGATTTTTTTACCAAAAATAGCTTTTTTGCAGCCGAAGAAGGGCATCAACCGCCTTACGGGGAGCACACGAGGGTCAGGGGCGCGCCCCCTGCCTCGTGCCTCCCTCGGGCACCGTCTCGCGTGGATTTTTCTTCCGGAATTCTCCAAATATGCTAAAAATATTCTCCGTCCGTTTTTATCCCGTTTGGATTTCGTTTGATATGGGGTTTCTGCGAAATATAAAACATGCAACAAACAGGAACTGACACTTGGCACTGGATCAATATGTTAGTCCCAAAAATAATATAAAAAGTTGTCAAAAGTATATGGAAGTTGTATAATATTGGCATGGAACAATAAAAATTTATAGATACGACGCCCCAAGCTTAATTCCTGCTCGTTTTCGAGTAGGTAAATGATAAAAAGATAATTTTTGATGTGGAATGCTACCTAGCATAATCTTGATCACATAATCTAATCATGGTATGAATATTAAGACACGAGTGATTCAAGGCAATAGTCTATCATTTGACATAAAAACAATAATACTTCAAGCATACCAACCAAGTAATTATGTCTTATCGAAATAACATAGCCAAAGAAAGCTCATCCCTACAAAATCATATAGTCTGGCTATACTCCATCTTCCCCACATAAAGCATTCAAATCATGCACAACCCCGATGACAAGCCGAGCAATTGGTTCATACTTTTTAACGCGCTTCATCCCTTTCAACCCTCACGCAATACATGAGCGCAAGCCATGGACATAGCACTATAGGTGAAATAGAATATGATGATGGGGGTTATGTGGAGAAGACAAAAAAGGAGAAAGTCTCACATTGACGCGGCTAATCAACGGGCTAGGAGATGCCCATCAATTGATGTCAATGTGAGGAGTAGGGATTGCCATGCAACAGATGCACTAGAGCTATAAGTATATGAAAGCTCAAACTGAAACTAAGTGGGTGTGCATCCAACTTGCTTGATCATGAAGACCTCGGGCATTTGAGGAAGCCCATCATGGGAATATACAAGCCAAGTTCTATAATGAAAATTCCCACTAGTATATGAAAGTGATAACTCAAGAGACTCTCTATATGAAGAACATGGTGCTACTCTGAAGCACAAGTGTGATAAAGAATAGTAACATTTCCCATTCTCTCTTTTTCTCTCATTTTTTTGGGCCTTCTCTTTTTTTTCCTTTCTCTTTTTTTCGTCCGGAGTCTCATCCCGACTTGTGGGGGAATTATAGTCTCCATCATCCTTTCCTCACTGGGGCAATGCTCTAATAATGATGATCATGACACTTTTATTTACTTACAACTCAATATTACAACTCGATACTAGAACAACGATATGACTCTATATGAATGCCTCCAACGGTGTACCGGGATGTGCAATGATCTAGCGTAGCAATGGCATCAAAAAACGGACAAGCCATGAAAACATCATGCTAGCTATCTTACGATCATGCAAAGCAATATGACAATGAATGCTCAAGTCATGTATATGATGATGATGGAAGTTGCATGGCAATATATCTTGGAATGGCTATGGAAATGACATGATAGGTAGGTATGGTGGCTGTTTTGAGGAAGATATAAGGAGGCTTATGTGTGATAGAGCGTATCGTATCTCGGGGTTTGGATGCACCGGCGAAGTTTGCACCAACTCTCGAGGTGAGAAAAGGGCAATGCACGGTACCGAAGAGGCTAGCAATGATGGAAGGGTGAGAGTGCGTACAATCCATGGACTCACAATAGTTATAAAGAACTCATATACTTATTGCAAACGTTTGTTATCCCTCGAAGTAAAGTACTACTACGCATGCCCCTAGGGGGGTAGATTGGTAGGAAAAGACCATCGCTCGTCCCCGACCGCCACTCATAAGGAAGACAATCAATAAATACCTCATGCTCCGACTTCGTTACGTAACGGTTCACCATACGTGCATGCTACGGGAATCACAAACCTCAACACAAGTATTTCTGCAATCCACAACTACCCACTAGCATGACTCTAATATCACCATCTTTATATCGCGAAACTATTGCAAGGAATCAAACATATCATATTCAGTGATCTACAAGTTTTATGTAGGATTTTATGACTAACCATGTGAATGACCAGTTCCTGTCATCTCTCTAAATAGATATAAGTGAAGCAAGAGAGTTTAATTCTTTATACAAAAGATATGCCCACGCTCTAACAAATATAAGTGAAGCAAAACAGCATTCTACAAATGGCGGTTTTCTATGTAAAGAGAAACAGGCAATCCAAACTTCAAATGATATAAGTGAAGCACATGAAGCATTCTATAAAGCCATACTCAAAAAATATAAGTGAAGTGCAATGAGAATTCTATAAATCAACCAAGGACTATCTCATACCAGCATGGTGCATAAAAGAAAAATGAAACTAAATGCGAAAGATGCTCTAAGATTGCCCATATCGCATTAATGAAACGAATCCGAAAACATACCGATATTTGTTGAAGAAAGAGGGGATGCCTTCCGAGGCATCCCCAAGCTTAGACGCTTGAGTCTCCTTAAATATTTACTTGGGGTGCCTCTGGCATCCCCAAGCTTGAGCTCTTGCCTCTCTTCCTTCTTCTCACATCGAGACCTTCTCGATCATCGAGCACTTCATCCACACAAAACTTCAACAGAAAACTCGGTAAGATCCGTTACTATAATAAAGCAAATAACTACTCTATGTACTGTTGAAAACCAATTCATATTTTGTTTTTGCATTGTAGCTACTGTAATATAACTTTTCCATGGCTTAATCCACTGATATAAATCGATAGTTTCATCAAAACAAGCAAACTATGCATAAAAAAATAGAATCTGTTTAAAACAGAACAGTCTGTAATAATCTGAACATTCACCATACTTATGGTACGTGAAAAATTCTGCCAAAATTAGGAAAAATAAACAATTTGTATAGAAAGACAGTGCAAAAAGTTTCAAAACCATTTGACATTCCAGTAAAAAAATGTAAAATCGCACACTACAGCCAAAGTTTTTGTCATGCACCGTACAAATCAACAAGCATTGTAAACATCCTAAAGGCAAATCTTGGCACATCATTTTTATTTTTAAACTCTGTAAAAGCACACAACAGAAATAAATGACTCTCTAAAACTTCCGGGTTGTCTCCCTGGCAGCGCTTTCTTTAAAGCCATTAAGCTAGGCATAAAGTGCTCAAGTAGTGAATCCACCCGGATCCCAAGGTATATTAAAGCCAATTTTAATTAGCAATGATTTGGCATCTAGTAGTGAGCACAAGGCAACATATATCAAACAATGACGAAGTATAACTCTCTTCCTATGCATCGGCATGTCATAAAAGAACAATTCATGCACACAAAGTAAAGGCCAATGCATAGTATAAACAGTTTCTTGCAATTTTATCATATTGGAAACATAGGGAGGTGGAGATATAGTTCCTCTCTCATAATAATTGCAAGTAGGAGCAGCAAGCACATGCATATTATATTCATCAAAATCATCATGTGCAACGGTAAAAGGCAACCCATCAATATAATCCTTAATAAGTGCAAACTTCTCTGATATAGTGTAGATGGGAGAACTCAAAAAGATAATAGGACTATCATGTGTGGATGCAATAGCAACAATTTCATGTTTAACATAAGGAACTATAGCAAGTTCATCTCCATAAGCATAATTAATATTGGCATCTTGGTCACAAGCATAGCAAGCATCATCAAAAAGGGATATTTCAAAAGAATCAACGGGATCATAATAGTTATCGTAGCAATCATCCTTCGGTAAGCATGAAGGGAAATTAAACAATGTATGAGTTGAAGAGTTACTCTCATTAGAAGGTGGGCACGGGTAGCTAATCCGCTCTTCCTCCTTTTGTTCTTCACTCTCCTCGTCATCTTTTTCATCCAATGAGCTCACAGTTTCATCAATTTCTTCTTCCATAAACTCCTGCAAAATATTAGTCTCTTCTTGGACAGCGGAGTAGTCCTCAATATATGGTTCAACATAGGCATTAGAAGCATAATTATCATAGCAATATTTAAGTATGGCAACATTTTCAGATTTGTAAAGAGTAGCATCATACTTTTCAATCAAAGAAGCAATTTCGTAAGCACCCTTAAAAGCAACAAATTCTTCAATTTGTTGAACATCACATTAATTATAAACACCCTTAGCATACGAAGATACGATTCCATTATCACTAAACTCACATTGATAGGGAAGGTGTTTCTTAGGGTTTTCAGAACAACAAGTAAAATCATATATTTCACATAAATTCCAAGCATAGCATTGCAAACGATGAATTTGACCCAGTAAAAGTTTCCCCTTTTCAGATATACGGTGTCGCACATAACAAGCATGCTCATCTAAGGATTTGCCCTCAACGAAGCTAGTTGGGGTTTCAACACGAGCACATAGGGATCGAAGATGATACAAGTAATAAGCTTCAGGAGTGTGATAGATTTTGAGTGGTTCTTCAACCATTGGTTCAGTAGGTACAACTAATTTTTTGGTATTTTGAGTTTCCTACCCATAACCAAAGATAGAAAACAACTAAGAACAACAAATAAAAATTACTTAGTGATAAAGCAAACAAGCACACACGAGAATATTCACCACACTCTATTGCTCCCCGGCAACGGTGCCAGAAAAAGGTCTTGATAACCCACAAGTATAGGGGATCAATTGTAGCCTCTTTAAATAAGTAAGAGTGTCGAACCCAACAAGGAGCTAAAGGTAGAAAAAATATTCCCTCAAGTTCTATCGACCACCGATACAACTCTACGCACACTTGACGTTCGCTTTACCGGAAACAAGTATGAAACTAGAAGTACTTTGCAGGTTTTTTTGGATAGGTTTACAAGAATATAAAGAGCACAAAAATAAAAAGTAGGGGCTGTTTAGATAAAGACACAACTAAATTAGTTTTAGTAGAGAGCTTTTTGTTACGAGAAAGTTATTTGTCCTTAGGCAATCGATAACTAGACCGGTAATCACTATTGCAATTTTATTTGAGGGAGAGGCATAAGCTAACATACTTTCTCTACTTGGATCATATGCACTTATGATTCGAACTCTAGCAAGCATCCGCAACTACTAAAGATCATTAAGGTAAAACCCAACCATAGCATTAAAGTATCAAGTCCCCTTTATCCCATACGCAAACAACCTACTTACTCGGGTCTGTGCTTCTATCACTCACGCCACCCACCATAAGCAAATCATGAACATATTGCAAACCCTACAACGGGGATCCCTCACGCTTGCGCGACACGGAGAGCACCATAGGACAGCACCAATAATAAAACATGCAACTCAAACCAATCACGAGCATCAATTAGCCCATAGGACAAAACAGATCTACTCAAACATCATAGGATAGCCATACATCATTGGGAAATAATATATAGCATTGAGCACCATGTTTAAGTAGAGATTACAGTGGGTAAAAGAGGGGTTACAGCGCTGCATAGAGGGGGGAAGAGTTGGTCATGATGGCGGTGAAGTTGTTGGTGAAGATTGTGGTGATGATGATGGCCCCCGGTGGCACTCCGGCGCCACCAGAAGCGAGGGAGAGAGAGCCCCCCTCCTTCTTCTTCCTTGACCTTATCCCTAGATGGGAGGAGGGTTTCCCCTCTGGTCCTTGGTCTCCATGGCACGGGAGGGGCGAGAGCCCCTCCGAGATTGCATCTGTCTCTCTGTATCTCTCTGTTTATGCGTTCTTTTCTGCTGCCCTTTCACCGTTTCGTATTTGTATGGAGATCCGTAACTCCGATTGGGCTGAAACCTTCGCCGTGAGTTTTTTTTACCAAAAATTAGCTTTCTTGCGGCCGAAGAAGGGCATCAACCACCTTACGGGGAGCCCACGAGGGTCAGGGGGCGCCCAGGGGGGTGGGCGCGCCCCCCTGCCTCGTGCCTCCCTCGGGCACTGTCTCACGTGGATTTCTCTTCCGGAATTCTCCAAATATTCCAAAAATATTCTCCGTCTGTTTTTATCCCGTTTGGATTCTGTTTGATATGGGGTTTTTGCGAAACATAAAACATGCAACAAACAGGAACTAGCACTGGGCTCGGGATCAATATGTTAGTCCCAAAAATAATATAAAAAGTTGCCAAAAGTATATGGAAGTTGTATAATATTGGCATGGAACAATCAAAAATTATAGATACGACGGAGATGTATCATCACCTCGGCGTACCGACATGTTGACATGGGGGTTCTGTCGTCACCCTACCGACCTACCGTGTCACCTTAGCTGGACCGGGGGCTTCGTCATCGCTTCACTAACCCACGTCGGGGACTTCGGCATCACACTGCCGACCTGCTCCGTTGCCTCGGTCGGGCTAGGGTCCCCCTCCCCACACACACATCGTCTGTGCTATGTCACCACTTCAGAGTGCCGGGCTCTTCGCTCCGCCAACTTGGGGCCGGCTTGGGGGCTCGGACCTCGTCCCCCCATAAGCTCCGGCCATGTCATCAACGCCGAACACATTAACCAGCTAAGTCGCTTTCATGCTCAAAGTTTTTAAAAATTTAATTTGTGTTCGGATCGACCATGCTCACATACGATGTTTGTTAAAAGAATTCCCTTTACCCCTGTTAACTGGGGGTTCTTAAAATTTATATGAGCCGTTTTATAGTAAATGTTTTTTCTTCTTGGTCGTTGTAAAGTATTTTTCTACTACTCCTTTTTTCCTACGCGAGTGTGTGGTCAATAGCCGGGTAGCCTGATTTCTCTCTCAAGCCGCTCGAGTTTAGTTCGCTAAACTGGCCTGAGAAGGACTCCGCCTTCGGTATAGGAGGTTGAAGCCAAAGGCTGACCCACTTGAAGTATGGAGATCAGATGTGTCCTGTTAAAGCACGTCAGAAGCACAAACTAATTTTAGGAACAATTTTCGGATTGGCACCAGAAAACTTGACTTAGTTCAGATGTAAGGTTTTTACTGAAGTTTTTTGGTTTTCTAAGCCTATGACACTTTTAACCTATTTGTGTGTTTCCAGCATAGGTCTCGCAGTGCAACGTCTGACACCTTTACAGATTTGGCAATATCAACAGGGGCCGCAACTAGAGCCGAACCAACCATAAGCCAAGGTAATTCGTGGAGTCCTCGGCAGAACATTCTCGGATATTGATTTATATGCATCGGTTTCGAATTGTGTCTTCGGTCAATAGATAGGTTGCCCGGCTCCTGTGCTTGCCTCCTACATTCCACTTTGTTTGCCTAGGTGTGCAAAGGGAGAACCACTGCGATTGTGCTTCCAACTCGAATGGTTAAGAACCTCAGTGGAGAAAACCGAAAACTCACTGTCACAATGGGCGTAAACTGGTCAGCGATCCGATGACTGTGTCAAACTATAGATTGGTTGAAGTGTTAATGGCTTGACCTTGGCTGACGCCGAACACTAACCGGGGGCTAGTAACTGGTCTCCCAACTTTAAGCTCCGATGACTGAGTGAAATTGATAAAGTATGCATATCCGATTGCCTCGTTTCCGCTAACACAACCGCCTCCGGGCACCGAGATGTCGGCTAAGGGTTGTCTTGTTAGTTGATGTCTACTACACAACCTTCTTCTTGTAGACGTTGTTGGGCCTCCAAGTGCAGAGGTTTGTAGGACAGTAGCAAATTTCCCTCAAGTGGATGACCTAAGGTTTATCAATCCGTGGGAGGCGTAGGATGAAGATGGTCTCTCTCAAGCAACCCTGTAACCAAATAACAAAGAGTCTCTTGTGTCCCCAAAACACACAATACAATGGTAAATTGTATAGGTGCACTAGTTCAGCGAAGAGATGGTGATACAAGTGCAATATGGATGGTAGATATAGGTTTTTGTAATCTGAAAATAAAAAAACAACAAGGTAACAAGTGGTAAAAGTGAGCGTAAACGGTATTGCAATGCGTTGAAACAAGCCTAGGGTTCATACTTTCACTAGTGCAAGTTCGCTCAACAATAATAACACAATTGGATCATATAACTATCCCTCAACATGCAACAAAGAGTCACTCCAAAGTCACTAATAGCGGAGAACAAAAGAATAGATTATGGTAGGGTACGGAACCATCTCAAAGTTATTCTTTCCAATCAATCCGTTTGGCTATTCCTATAAGTGTCACAAACATCCCTAGAGTTCGTACTAGAATAACACCTTAAGACACAAATCAACCAAAACCCTAATGTCACCTAGATACTCCAATGTCACCTCAAGTATCCGTGGGCATGATTATACGATATGCATCACACAATCTCAGATCCATCTATTCAACCAACACAAAGGACCTCAAAGAGTGCCCCAAAGTTCCTACCGGAGAATAATGACAAAAACGTGTGCCAACCCCTATGCATAGGTTCATGGGCGGAACCTGCAAGTTGGTCACCAAAAAATACATCAAGTGAATCACGTGATATCCCATTGTCACCACAGATATCCATGGCAAGACATACATCAAGTGTTCTCAAGTCTTTAAAGACTCAATCTGATAAGATTACTTCAAAGGGGAAACTCAATTCATTACAAGAGAGTAGAGGGGGGAGAAAACATCATAGGATCCAACTATAATAGCAAAGCTCGCGATACATCAAGATCGTGCAAATCAAGAACACGAGAGAGAGAGATCAAACACATAACTACTGGTACATACCCTCAACCCCGAGGGAGAACTACTCCCTCCTCGTCATGGAGAGCACCGGGATGATGAAGATGGCCACCGAAGAAGGATTGCCCCCTCAACATGCACTAGTTCAGTGAAGAGATGGTGATACAAGTGCAATATGGATAGTAGATAATAGTTTTTGTAATCTTAAAATATAAAAACAGAAAGGTAACGAATGATAAAAGTGAGCATAAACGGTATTGCAATGATAGGAAATAAGGCCTAGTTCATACTTTCTCTAGTATAGGTCCTCTCAACAATACTAACATAATTGGATCATAAAACTATCCCTCAACATGCAACAAAGAGTCACTCCAAAGTCACTAATAGCAGAGAACAAACGAACAGATTATGGTAGGGTATGAAACCACCTCAAAGTTATTCTTTCCAATCAATCCGTTAGGCTATTCCTATAAGTGTCACAAACAGCCCTAGAGTTCATACTAGAATAACACCTTAAGATACAAATCAACCAAAACCCTAATGTCACCTAGATACTCCAATGTCACCTCAAGTATCCGTGGGCATGATTATACGATATGCATCACACAATCTCAGATTCATCTATTCAACCAACACAAAGGACCTCAAAGAGTGCCCCAAAGTTCCTACCGGAGAATCACGACGAAAACTTGAGCCAACCCCTATGCATAGGTTCATGGGCGGAACCCGCAAGTTGGTCACCAAAACATACATCAAGTGAATCACGTGATATCCCATTGTCACCACAGCTATCCACGGCAAGACATACATCAAGTGTTATCAAGTCTTTAGAGACTCAATCCGATAAGATTACTTCAAAGGGGAAACTCAATTCATTACAAGAGAGTAGAGGGGGGAGAAAACATCATAGGATCCAACTATAATAGCAAAGCTCGCGATACATCAAGATCGTGCCAAATCAAGAACACAAGAGAGAGAGAGAGAGAGAGAGAGAGAGAGAGAGAGATCAAACACATAGCTACTGGTACATACCCTCAGCCCCGAGGGAGAACTTTTCCCTCCTCGTCATGGAGAGCACCGGGATGATGAAGATGGCTGCTAGAGAAGGATTGCCCCCTCCGGTAGGGTGCCGGAATGGGTCAAGATTGGTTTTTGGTGGCTACGGAGGCTTCTGGCGGCGGAACTCTCGATCTAATCTCTGTCCTTGAAGTTTTAGGGTATATGGAGTTATATAGGCAGAAGAAGCACGTCAGGGAAGCCACGAGGGCCCCATGAGGCAGGGGGAGCGCCCCTACCCTCGTGAGCTCCTCCTTCCTTCCCTGACGTGGGGTCCAAGTCCATCGGGTGGCTTTCGTTCCAAAAATAACTTCTCTAGTTGATTTCGTTCCGTTTCGACTCCGTCTGATATTCCTTTTCTTCAAAACACTGAAATAGGCATAAAACAACAAATCTGGGTTGGGCCTCCGGTTAATAGGTTAGTCCCAAAAGTAATATAAAAGTGGATAATAAAGCCCAATATTGCCCAAAACAGTAGATAATATAGCATGGAGCAATAAAAAATTATAGATATGTTGGAGACCTATCAAGCATCCCCAAGCTTAATTCCTGCTCGTCCTCGAGTAGGTAAATGATAAAAAAGATAATTTTTGATGTGGAATGCTAGTTGGCATACTTTAAATGTAATTCTTCCTACTTATGATATGAATATTCAGATCCGAAAGATTCAAGACAAAAGTTCATTTTGACATAAAAATAATAATACTTCAAGCATACTAACTAAGCAATCATGTCTTCTCAAAATAACATGGCCAAAGAAAGTTATCCCTACAAAATCATATAGTCTGGCCATGCTCCATCTTCACCATACAAAATATTTAAATCATGCACAACCCCGATGACAAGCCAAGCAATTGTTTCATATTTTTGATGTTCTCAAACTTTTTCAATCTTCACGCAATACATGAGCGTGAGCCATGGATATAACACTATAGGTGGAATAGAATGGTGGTTGTGGAGAAGACAAAAAGGAGAAGATAGTCTCACATCAACTAGGCGTGTCAACGGGCTATGGAGATGCCCATCAATAGATATCAATGTGAGTGAGTAGGGATTACCATGCAACGGATGCAATAGAGCTATAAGTATATGAAAGCTCAACAAAAAGAAACTAAGTGGGTGTGAATCCAACTCGCTTGCTCACGAAGACCTAGGGCATTTTGAGGAAGCCCATCATTGGAATATACAAGCCAAGTTCTATAATGAAAAATTCCCACTAGTATACGAAAATGACAACATAGGAGACTCTCTATCATGAAGATCATGGTGCTACTTCGAAGCACAAGTGTGGTAAAAGGATAGTAGCATTGTCCCTTCTCTCTTTTTCTCTCATTTTTTATTTTGGCCTCTCTCTTTTTTTATGGCCTCTTTTTTTATCTTTTTTGGGGCTTCTTTAGCCTCTTTTATTTATTTTTCGTCCGGAGTCTCATCCCGACTTGTGGGGGAATCATAGTCTCCATCATCCTTTCCTCACTGGGACAATGCTCTAATAATGATGTTCATCACACTTTTATTCACTTACAATTCAAGAATTACAACTCGATACTTAGAACAAGATATGACTCTATATGAATGCCTCCGACGGTGTACCGGGATGTGCAATGATGCATGAGTGACATGTATGAAAGAATTATGAACGGTGGCTCTGCCACAAATACGATGTCAACTACATGATCATGCAAAGCAATATGACAATGATGAAGCGTGTCATAATAAACGGAATGGTGGAAAGTTGCATGGCAATATATCTCGGAATGGCTATGGAAATGCCGTAATAGGTAGGTATGGTGGCTGTTTTGAGGAAGATATATGGTGGGTGTATGGTACTGGCGAAAGTTGCGCGGTACTAGAGAGGCTAGCAATGGTGGAAGGGTGAGAGTGCGTATAATCCATGGACTCAATATTAGTCATAAAGAACTCATATACTTATTGCAAAAATTTACAAGTTATCAAAGCAAAGTATTATGCGCATGCTCCTAGGGGGATAGATTGGTAAGAAAAGACCATCGCTCGTCCCCGACCGCCACTCATAAGGAAGACAATCAATAAATAAATCATGCTCCGACTTCATCACATAATGGTTCACCATACGTGCATGCTACGGGAATCACAAACTTCAACACAAGTATTTCTCAAATTCACAACTACTCAACTAGCATGACTCTAATATTACCATCCTCATATCTCAAAACAATCATCAAGTATCAAACTTCTCAAAGTATTCAACACACTCATAAGAGAATTTTATTATTCTTGAATACCTAGCATATTAGGATTTTAAGCAAATTACCATGCTATTTAAGACTCTCAAAATAATCTAAGTGAAGCATGAGAGTTCATCTATTTCTTCAAAATAAAACTACCACCATGCTCTAAAAGATATAAGTGAAGCATTAGAGCAAATAACAAACTACTCCGAAAGATATAAGTGAAGATCAATGAGTAGTCGAATAATTATGCAACTATGTGAAGACTCTCTAACATTTAATAATTTAAGATCTTGGTACTCTATTCAAACAGCAAGCAAAGCAAAATAAAATTACATCTAAGAATAGCAAACATCATGTGAAGAAGCAAAAACTTAGGATCAACCGATACTAACCGATAATTGTTGAAGAAGAAAGGTGGGATGCCAACCGGGGCATCCCCAAGCTTAGACGCTTGAGACTTCTTGAAATATTATCTTGGGGTGCCTTGGGAATCCCCAAGCTTGAGCTTTTGTGTGTCATTAATTCCTCTCATATCACGGTCTCCCTAAATCACAAAAGCTTCATCCACACAAAACTCAACAAGGACTCGTGAGATAAGTTAGTATAAACCATTGCCAAAACCTTATCATACTCTACTGTAGAAAATCACTGAAATTATTATTCAACATTGCATACTAAATGCCTCTGCATATTTAATAGTCCTATCCTCCAATAGAATCATTAAAGAAGCAAACATATGCAAACAATGCAAACACAACAGCAATCTGCCTAAACAGGATAGTCTATAAAGAATGCAGCAACATCCATACTTCCCTAGCTCCAAAAATTATGAAAGAAAATTCCCACTGTATTAAATTTATCAGAGCTTAATATGCAAAAGGTTTCAACATTTTATCACATTCTTAATTTTCTAGGGAATTATTGCAACATCGGTAAACTTTCTGTTTTCAAACAACAACATGTATACTTGTAACATAGGCATAGTAAAGGCTATAAATGCCACTTTTATTGAAATAAAAGATGCAATACAATGTTCTAAATAACAGAAAGCAAATCCTAATAAAATAAATTGACGCTCCAAGCAAAACACATATCATGTGGCGAATAAAAATATAGCTCCAAGTAAAGTTACCGATGAACGAAGACGAAAGAGGGGATGCCCCGGAGGGCATCCCCAAGCTTATGATCTTGGATATCCTTGAATATTATCTTGGGGTGCCTTGGGCATCCCCAAGCTTAGTCTCTTGCCACTCCTTATTCCATAGTCCATCGAATCCTTACCCAAAACTTGAAAACTTCACAACGCAAAACTTAAAGTAGAAAACTCGTAAGCTCCGTTAGTATAAGAACGCAAATAACCATCATAAGGTACTGTAATGAACTCATTCTAAATTCATATTGGTGTAATATCTACTGTATTCCAACTTCTCTATGGTTCATACCCTCCGATACTACTCATAGATTCATCACAATAAGCAAACAACACATCGAAAACAGAATCTGTCAAGAACAGAACAGTCTGTAGTAATCTGGATCAAACGTATACTTCTGGAACCCCAAAAAATTAAAATAAATTGATGTACCTGAGTAATTTATCTATTAATCATCTGCAAAAAGAATTAACTAAAGAGTTAAATACACCTATAGTACATAAACTTGCGTGGTGGGTACATAATCATACATAAAGTTGAAAAATGATGCAAATGGGTCACTGAACTATAATTTCGGGTACATTTTGCTACACCTGCTGTTAAATCTAACGGTAATTGCAAGGCTTGCCGTTAACTCGCAGGCCAGCATGGTAGTGGGTATATGTATATGCTGGGTCCACTTGTCAGTTGACTAGAGATGGAGAAGCAAATAAAAATATGTAGACGCAGGATTCGACCTTCGGACTTGAGATGTTTCAAGCACAGGGCTATGGGCATTTCCAACGCCGACGCAAACCTCATGCAACGATCCGAACCGAGGAAGTCATCCAACGCGCGCCTCTATCGGTCCGCGGCGCGATTCAGACGTGATTTCTTCCGCAATCGGAGATAAAATTGGGGGAGGTTTGCGGGAGTCCGGACCGATCCCAAACCCGTTTCTGACCGTCCTGACCCACTAAAAACCCCTCCCCCTTCCGCGCGCTTTTGGTCAGCGCTGCTCCAGAGCACCAACGCCCACATTCATGCCCGGTCAAAGCGGATGCGAACGCTCACTGGCACCGGCATTGAAACAGCGCGCGGGCCGAGAGAGCGCCACCTGCATTGCTTCCCAGTGCAGGTGACTGTCGTGCATTCAAACGGCACGACGGACTCCCATCTGTCCATCTGTCGCCCGCATTAATGGCACACGGTTGCCGAGGTGACTCCTCCGGCGCCATCCGTCTGGCCCTCTGCCACCCATCGGTGCTATATGAACTGCTGGCCCGTTGCCCCGACAATAGCCACGATCATCTCTCTCCACACCGCTCCCTGCCAAGGATCCCTCCGCGGACAAATATCTCTAGGACAGGCTTACGTTGGAGCGTAAGAAGGGCATGCCCGCCACGTACTTACGTCCACGGGCGCCGCCGACAGCGTGGAAGAGTAGTGCACGGTAGGCCGCCGCCGCTCGTGTCCCTGGAAGGCCACTGCTCATCCCCTCCCGTTGGCGTCAAGCTTGGTGGGCTGAGCATCTTCGGCCGATTAGTAGCTTGGCGGCAACGTTGAGGCAGACAAATTCAGTTCCCGGGGCTTCGGAAATGGAGGTCACGGAGGCGGAGCTGGAGAGCACCGAGGCAGAACTGGAGATGGCGAAGCTTCAGTTCTCGGTGCTGATGGCCGGAACGGGGACCGAACATCGGCGATCATTTAGATTAGATATTAATTATACTTCAGAGCCCGCCTAGAACCGCTTTAATGTATTTGTAATGAAATCCGTCATGTTTATATGAAATCCGGTATGTTTATATGAAATCCGGCCATGTTTATATGAATTCTGGACATGTTTGAACGAATTTAGTCCGGCTGGTTCGAGTTGTTGTGAAAATGTATCCGACTAGCGTTGGATGGCTGTCTCTCTGTCTACAAACTGTTTCCCCTGTCTACGAACAGATGCAGGAGGAAATTTACGGCTTACCATTGAAGATGCGCTAACCACTGACCGCATAAATTGTTGTAAGTATGGTCATTTACAGTTTTATGTAAAGAAGGATACCTGGTCGATCTTTTTGCAATTGAATGGACTCAATATCTCACGTACAAGCATGTGGCTTCTCAATCAGGCTAGTGGATTGATATTGCAGCTCGACACGTTAAAGCTAGCTAGCTTTGTACACCAGTGAGATCGTATTGCCAACGGGCCACATACCGAATACACAGGCCGGTGAAGGTCAAGGCCGCACGTATGATACCCTCGTCAACTTTGCTCTATGAGAAGTACAACCTCTCTGTCGTCGTCACCAGCACATATCTAGTCAGCTGACAGGTGGACCCGCATGCGTATATACAGAACATAGTGGGCTGCAAGTTAATGTTACGCCGTTAGATTTAACAGCAAATGTATCAAAATGAACCTGAAATTATAGTTTAGGGACCCATTTGTATCATTTTTCAAGTTTATGTATGAATCTGTACCCACCGTGCAAGTTCATGTACTATAAGTGTAATTAGCTCTTAACTAAATAGCACTCTCCAAATAAAAATGACAGCAATTCTCGTAAGCGCTAAAGTTTCTGTTTTTTACAGCATGATCAACAAGACCTTCCCCAAGTCTTCCCAAAGGTTCTACTTGGCACAAACACTAATTAAAAGCATAAAACCACATCTAAACAGAGGCTAGATGAATTATTTATTACTAAACAGGAACAAAAAGCAAGGAACAAAAGAAAGTTGGGTTGCCTCCCAACAAGTGCTATCATTTAACGCCCCTAGCTAGGCATGATGATTTCAATGATGCTCACATAAAGGATAAGAATTGAAACATAAAGAGAGCATCATGAAGAATATTACTAGCACATTTAAGTCTAACCCACTTCGTATGCATAGGGATTTTGTGAGCAAGAAACTTGTGGGAACAATAATCAACTAGCATAGGAGGGCAAAACAAGCATAACTTCAAGATTTTAAGCACATAGAGAGGAAACTTGATATTATTGCAATTCCTACAAGCATATGTTCCTCCCTCATAATAATTTTCAGTAGCATCATGAATGAATTCAACAATATAACCAGCACCTAAAGCATTCTTTTCATGATCTACAAGCATAGAAAATTTACTACTCTCCACACAAGCAAAATTCTTCTCTTTCCGGATAGTGGGAGTATCATAAGAGACTTGAATATTATAAATTGTTTCCACATTAAAAGAGTAATGTTCAGAGAGGGGTAATCATAATCATGACAAGTTTCATAAATATAATCCTCACTACTTTTTATAGCATATGTATCATCACAATAATTATCATAAGTATGAGGCATGCTATTATCATTATAAATTTGCATATCAAAACTTGGGATACTAAAAATATCATCTTCATTAAGTGTAGCATCCCCAAGCTTGGGACAAACATTAATTGCAGCAAATATATTCTTAAAAACATCTTCTTCATCAAACATAGAATCCCCAAGCTTGGGCCTTTTCATATTATAAGCATAATCACTCTCATCATTAATAGTATGGATAGCACCAATAGTATAGCAATTATCATATTCTTCCAAGCAAGTGCCAAAAAGATTTTCAAGATTATAAGAAGTATCATTAGGTTCCATAATTATATTTTCATGAGGCACAATAGTAATAGGAGCGGCATTATTTGGGAGAGATATATTTTTACCTCTCTTTCTTTTTCTTTTCTTCTTCTTCACCACATCATGTGTGGGTTCAATCCTCTTTTCGGAGCTCCTTATGAATGAGATTGGTTGAATAGGAGGCTCCTCCTTGTTTCCTGATTCATCATAAGAAATAATAGGAGGATATTGGGAAGTCTCTTCCCTTTCATTAGTATTCTCTTCATCTTCTATTTGTTTTCTTTTCTTTATGTAGTTGGCAATATAAGGATTTTCAATGCAATTCATCGCACAATACATATAAATTTTCTCTAGATCAAAATGAAGAACTTTATCAAGATTAAACTTTGGAATACCCTCAGTTATACGTTTCATTTCCTCATACCCCAAAAGAAGACTAAGCTCTTTATGATGCTCAAGGGTAATCAAATTATCACAATTTTTGGATACGATTCGGTCATGAAACAATTTGCATTGGAGATTTAAATGACCATGTTCATTGCAAAGTTCACAAGGGGCGCGAAAAATATTGAACTTTTCAGCACAATCATCAAGACTTTCTTGCAACAATTTAGTTTCTAAGTACTTATGCCTCTTGCAATACCTATCTTCCCTATTCGGTGTGTACTTACAAACCCAATGCACTCCACAAAAATTGACATGTTTATAGGAGACATTTTCATCATAACTAGTGCAATCATCATTAGTATCATGGATATTCAAAGAATTCGTACTAACAACATTGCAATCATGCTCATCATTCAAATATTTAGTGCCAAACATTTTATAGATTTCTTCTTCTAGCACTTGAGCACAATTATCCTTTCCATCATACTCACGAAAGATATTAAAAAGGTGAAGCGTATGAGACAAACTCAATTCCATTTTTTATAGTTTTCTTTTATAAACTAAACTAGTGATAAAACAAGAAACTAAAAGACTCGATTGCAAGATCTAAAGATATACCTTCAAGCACTCACCTCCCCGGCAACGGCACCAGAAAAGAGCTTGATGTCTACTACACAACATTCTTCTTGTACACGTTGTTGGGCCTCCAAGTGCAGAGGTTTGTAGGACATTAGCAAATTTCCCTCAAGTGGATGACCTAAGGTTTATCAATCCGTAGGAGGCGTAGGATGAAGTTGGTCTCTCTCAAGCAACCCTGCAACCAAATAACAAAGAGTCTCTTGTGTCCCCAACACACCCAATACAATGGTAAATTGTATAGGTGCACTAGTTCGCCGAAGAGATGGTGATACAAGTGCAATATGGATAGTAGATAATAGTGTTTGTAATCTGAAAATATAAAAACAGCAAGGTAACGAATGATAAAAGTGAGAGTAAACAGTATTGCAATGATAGGAAATAAGGCCTAGGGTTCATACTTTCGCTAGTGTAAGTCCTCTCAACAATACTAACATAATTGGATCATAAAACTATCCCTCAACATGCAACAAAGAGTCACTCCAAAGTCATTAATAGCGAAGAACAAACGAAGAGATTATGGTAGGGTACGAAACCACCTCAAAGTTATTCTTTCCAATCAATCCGTTGGCCTATTCCTATAAGTGTCACAAACAGCCCTAGAGTTTGTACTAGAATAACACCTTAAGATACAAATCAACCAAAACCCTAATGTCACCTAGATACTCCAATGTCACCTCAAGTATCCGTGGGCATGATTATACGATATGCATCACACAATCTCAGATCCATCTATTCAACCAACACAAAGGACCTGAAAGAGTGCCCCAAAGTTCCTACCGGAGAATCACGACGAAAACGTGTGCCAACCCCTATGCATAGGTTCATGGGCGGAACCTGCAAGTTGGTCACCAAAACATACATCAAGTGAATCACGTGATATCCCATTGTCACCACAGATATCCACGGCAAGACATACATCAAGTGTTCTCAAGTCTTTATGGACTCAATCCGATAAGATTACTTCAAAGGGGAAACTCAATTCATTACAAGAGAGTAGAGGGGGGAGAAAACGTCATAGGATCCAACTATAATAGCAAAGCTCGTGATACATCAAGATCGTGCCAAATCAAGAACACGAGAGAGAGAGAGAGAGAGAGAGAGAGAGAGAGAGAGAGATCAAACACATAACTACTGGTAGATACCCTCAGCCCCGAGGGAGAACTACTCCCTCCTCGTGATGGAGAGCACCGGGATGATGAAGATGGCCACCGGAGAAGGATTGCCCCCTCCGGCAGGGTGCCGGAATAGGTCTAGATTGATTTTTGGTGGCTACGGAGGCTTCTGGCGGCGGAACTCCCGATCTAATCTCTGTCCTTGAAGTTTTAGGGTATATGGAGTTATATAGGCATAAGAAGCATGTCAGGGGAGCCACGAGGGCCCCACGAGGCAGGGGCCCACCCCTACCCTCGTGGGCTCCTCCTTCCTTCCTTGACGTGGGGTCCAAGTCCATCGGGTGGCTTTCTGATACGTCTCCAACGTATCTATAATTTTTGATTGCTCCATGCTATATTGTCTACTGTTTTGGGCAATATTGGGCTTCATTATCCACTTTTATATTATTTTTGGGACTAACCTATTAACCGGAGGCCCAGCCCAGATTTGTTTTTATGCCTATTTCAGTGTTTTGAAGAAAAGGAATATTAGACGGAGTCGAAACGGAACGAAATCAACTGGAGAAGTTATTTTTGGAAGGAAACACACCCGATGGACTTGGACCCTATGTCAAGGAAGGAACGAGGTGCTCACGAGGGTGGGGGAGCCCCCCTGTCTCGTGGGACCCTCGCGGCTCCCCTGACGTACCTCCTGCACCCATATATACTTACGTGACCTAAAAGTTCCACAACGCAACATAGATCGGGAGTTCCGCCGCCAGAAGCCTCCATAGCCACCGAAAACCAATCTAGACCCGTTCCAGCACCCTGCCGGAGGGGGCAATCCTTCTCCGGTGGCCATCTTCATCATCCTGGTGCTCTCCATGACGAGGAGGGAGTAGTTCTCCCTTGGGGCTGAGGGTACGTCCAGTAGCTATGTGTTTGATCTCTCTCTCTCTCTCTCTCGTGTTCTTGAGGTGATACGATCTTGATGTATCGCGAGCTTTGCTATTATAGTTGGATCTTATGTTTCTCCTCCCCCTCTTCTCTCTTGTAATGAATCGAGTTTCCCCTTTGAAGTAATCTTATCGGATTGAGTCTTTAAAGACTTGAGAACACTTGATGTATGTCTTGCCGTGGATATCTGTGGTGACAATGGGATATCACGTGATTCACTTGATGTATGTTTTGGTGATCAACTTGCGGGTTCCGCCCATAAACCTATGCATAGGGGTTGGCACACGTTTTCGTCGTGATTCTCCGGTAGAACTTTGGGGCACTCCTTTAGGTTCTATGTGTTGGTTGAATAGATGAATCTGAGATTGTGTGATGCATATCGTATAATCATACCCACGGATACTTGAGGTGACATTGGAGTATCTAGGTGACATTAGGGTTTTGGTTGATTTGTATCTTAAGGTGTTATTCTAGTACGAACTCTAGGGCTCTTTGTGACACTTATAGGAATAGGCCAACGGATTGATTGGAAAGAATAACTTTGAGGTGGTTTCGTACCCTACCATAATCTCTTCGTTTGTTCTCCGCTATTAGTGACTTTGGAGTGACTCTTTCTGGCATATTGAGGGATAGTTATGTGATCCAATTATGCTAGTATTGTTGAGGGAACTTACACTAGCGAAAGTATGAACCCTAGGCCTTGTTTCCACACATTGCAATACCATTTAAGCTCACTTTTATCACTGGCTACCTTGCTGTTTTTATTATTTCAGATTACAAATACCTTTATCTACCATCCATATTGCATTTGTATCACCATCTCTTTGTTATTTGGTTGCAAGGTTGCTTGAGAGAGACCATCTTCATCCTACGCCTCCTACGGATTGATAAACCTTAGGTCATCCACTTGAGGGAAATTTACTACTGTCCTACAAACCTCTGCACTTGGAGGCCCAACAACGTCTACAAGAAGAAGGTTGTGTAGTAGACATCACTTTCGTTCCAAAAATAACTTCTCTAGTTGATTTCGTTCCGTTTCGACTCCGTCTGATATTCCTTTTCTTCAAAACACTGAAATAGGCATAAAATTGCAAATCTGGGTTGGGCCTCCGGTTAATACGTTAGTCCTAAAAGTAATATAAAAGTGGATAATAAAGCCCAATATTGCCCAAAACAGTAGATAATATAGCATGGAGCAATCAAAAATTATAGATACGTTGGAGACATCTCAGTCCCTCCCACGAAATCTTGCTGTGAATAGGGTCAAGCTCGGGTCGGCCTCCCACCCCGTGAATCTAAAAGTTGAGGGCGAAGACTTGCAGCGCCCGGCAAATTTTTTACAGGCCATTGTCGGATACGGTGTTTGTTCGGGCCACTTTTTGCGCGAAACCGTAAATTTCTTGTTATTTTGTGTGTCGACGCGATATAGGGGGTCTGCTATAGATGATGTAACTCCCTCGTGTAACATGGGGAATATGCAAAAGACACCTCAATCTCTTCACAATAAAGCTTGATTTTGGCCATGTATCGATTCTTGGAGCTACTTAAATGGTAGGCCAGTATTTTTTAGACCTGTCGTGAAACAAGACAATTTACTTGTATGGATGGAATCCACCACACTCCATTAAAGGAGCATAAGAGATGCAATAGTATTTAGGCCAGTCTTTTTTGCTAAGAGCATTTTCATTGTCCGAGTCCCATGCTCATCAAAATCATCTTTTATGGGTGCTTTGTCATGCCAAAGTTGACGCATTGTTCAGTAACCACTCCATCTGGTAATACGCCTGCCAGATCCATGGCCCATCGTCAACATGATCTACTTTGTTTCGGGGCTCAAGGTTGATTACATTTTTCAACACCAGTTCATTTGACCACATGATTCATCAAGGAACCAAATGTCACATATGCATCATGGATGGAGCAATGTGCAATACACGCCTTTATTTGAATTTCTTAGACTATAAGTGTCACCCTCAACTGTAATTGCATGTCTTAAAGACAGCTACATCTTGGGGGCAGAAGTCCTAACCCGCCTGAAACTGCAATGATATGACTGCAACTGTAGTGTCGGTGTTATGTTGGCCAGTTACATATCCACCACTAGAGTTGCAACTGCACGTGTTTAACCAGTCTACAACTACAAGGGGTCAATATAACAACAAGTATAAAGGAGGGATGTTGGCGAGTTGCATGTCCACCAGTCGCATGCCTGTCACTAGGCATGCAACTTCAAGTGTCGCTCTTGCCTACTGTATGAGATTATGATTGCACGATGTATTGCTCTTCGTGCATAGGCACGTAAACATGGTGTACAAAGGTGGGCCACGGACCTCAACTATACAAGGAACTAGGAGGCAGACCCAATACACAATATGCACATAACACATATACTCAACACCCCGGCCCCCCGCAGTTGAAGCAGCACTGCGGCTGACGCAAAGACTGGACCGGAACTCCTCAATGACGCCGTAGCCAAGCCCTTGGTCATGATATCAACAAATTGTCGGGAAGTAGGGACGTGTAAAACACGAATATTGCCAAGGCCACCTGTTCCCGAACAAAATGAATATCCAACTGAATACCTTGGTCTGTCGATGATGCACCGGGTTAGCGGAGAGGTAGACCGCCGAGATGTTGTCGTAGTAGACCACTGTGACACGGTCAACAGGGAAAGAGAGCTCCTGAAGCAGCTGGCGAGGCCACGAACACTCAGCGACGGTGTTGTCCACCGCACGATACTCATCCTCAGCACTGGAAAGAGAGACCGTAGGCTGCCGCTTGGACGACCACGAGATAAGTGAGGGTCCAAGGTAGACACAATAGCTTGAAGTGGAGCGACAAGTGTCAGGTGCTACCTCTTGAGCACTGTGTTGGATTTCCCCGAAGAGGAGAGGATGATGCAGCAAAGTAGCATAAGTATTTCCCTCAGTTTTTGAGAACCAAGGTATCAATCCAGTAGGAGGCTACGCACGAGTCCCTCGTACCTACACAAAAACAATAGCTCAACGCAACCAACGCGCTTAGGGGTTGTCAATCCCTTCACGGTCACTTACGAAAGTGAGATCTGATAGAGATGATAGATAATAGTTTTGGTACTTTTGGTATAGAGATGCAAAGTGAAAAGTAAAAGGCAAAGTAAAAAAGCAAAGCAATAATAAACAGATGGAGATTGATATGATGAGAAAGAGACCCGGGGGCCATAGGTTTCACTAGTGGCTTCTCTCAAGAGCATAAGTATTCTACGGTGGGTGAACAAATTACTGTTGAGCAATCGACAGAATTGAGCATAGTTATGAGAATATCTAGGTATGATCATGTATATAGGCATCACGTCCGAGACAAGTAGACCGACTCCTGCCTGCATCTACTACTATTACTCCACTCATCGGCCGCTATCCAGCATGCATCTAGAGTATTAAGTTAAAAACAGAGTAATGCCTTAAGCAAGATGACATGATGTAGAGGGATAGTTTCATGCAATATGATAAAAACCCCATCTTGTTATCCTCGATGGCAACGATACAATACGTGCCTTACTGCCCCTTCTGTCACTGGGAAAGGACACCGCAAGATCGAACCCAAAGCTAAGCACTTCTCCCATGGCAAGAACAACCAATCTAGTAGGCCAAACCAAACTGATAATTCAAAGAGACTTGCAAAGATAACCAATCATACATAAAAGAATTCAGAGAAGATTCAAATATTATTCATAGATAGACTTGATCATAAACCCACAATTCATCGGTCTCAACAAACACACCGCAAAAAGAAGATTACATCAAATAGATCTCCACGAGAGAGGGGGAGAACATTGTATTGAGATCCAAAAAGAGAGAAGAAGCCATCTAGCTACTAACTATGGACCCTTAGGTATGAAGTAAACTAATCACACTTCAACGGAGGAGCTTGGATGATGATGTAGAAGCCCTCCGTGATCGATGCCCCCTTCGGCGGAGCTCCGGAACAGGCCCCAAGATGGGATCTCGTGGATACAGAAAGTTGCAGCGGTGGAATTAGGTTGTTGGCTCCGTCTCTGGTCATTTGGGGGTATGTGGATATATATATAGGAGGATGAAGTACGTCGGTGGAGCATCGAGGGGCCCACGAGGAAGGGGGGCGCCCTAGGGGGGGGCGCCCTCCACCCTCGTGACCGCCTCGTGGCTTTCTTGACGGAGGGTCCAAGTCTCCTGAGTTGTATTCGGTGAGAAAATCACGTTCCCGAAGGTTTCATTCCGTTTGTACTCCGTCTGATATTCCTTTTCTTCGGAACCCTAAAACAGGCAAAAAATAGCAATTCTGGGCTGGGCCTCCGGTTAATAGGTTAGTCCCAAAAATAATATAAAAGTGGATAATAAAGCCCAATATAGTCCAAAACAGTAGGTAATATAGCATGGAGCAATCAAAAATTATAGATATGTTGGAGACGTATCAAACATCCCCAAGCTTAATTCCTGCTCATCCTCGAGTAGGTAAATGATAAAAACAGAATTTTTGATGCGGAGTGCTACTTGGCATAATCAATGTAAATCTTCTTAATTGTGCTATGAATTTTCAAATTCAAAAGATTCAAGACAAAAGTTCATGTTGACATAAAAATAATAATACTTCAAGCATACTAACAAATCAATTATGTCTTCTCAAAATAACATGGCCAAAGAAAGCTATCCCTACAAAATCATATAGTTTGGCTATGCTCTATCTTCAGCACACAAAGTATTTAAATCATGCACAACCCCGATGACAAGCCAAGCAATTGTTTCATACTTTTGACATCTTCAAAAAAAAATCCGATCTTCACACAATACATGAGCGTGAGCCATGGATATAGCACTATATGTGGAATAGAATGGTGGTTGTGGAGAAGACAAAAAGAGGGGAAGATAGTCTCACATCAACTGGGCGTATCAACGAGCTATGGAGATGCCCATGAATAGATATCAATGCGAGTGAGTAGGGATTGCCACGCAACGAATGCACTAGAGCTATAAGTATATGAAAGCTCAACAAAAGAAACTAAGTGGGTGTGCATCCAACTCGCTTGCTCATGAAGACCTAGGGCATTTTGAGGAAGCCCATCATTGGAATATACAATCCAAGTTCTATAATGAAAAATCCCACTAGTATATGAAAGTGACAGAATGAGAGACTCTCTATCATGAAGATCATGGTGCTACTTTGAAGCACAAGTGTGGTAAAAGGATAGTAACATTGTCCCTTCTCTCTTTTTCTCTCATTTTTTTGGGCCTACTCTTTTTTATGGCCTATTTTTCTTTTTTTTCGTCTGGAGTCTCATCCCGACTTGTGGGGGAATCATAGTCTCCATCATCCTTTCCTCACTTGGGACAATGCTCTAAAAATGATGATCATCACACTTTTTATTTTTCTTACAACTCAACAATTGCAACTCAATACTTAGAACAAAATATGACTCTATATGAATGCCTCCGGCGGTGTACCGGGATATGCAATGAATCAAGAGTGACATGTATGAAAGAATTATGAATGGTGGCTCTGCCACAAATACAATGTCAACTACATGATCATGCTAGCAATATGACAATGATGGAGTGTGTCATAATGAACGGAACGGTGGAAAGTTGCATGGCAATAAATCTCGGAATGGCTATGGAAATGCATTGATAGGTAGGTATGGTGGCTGTTTTGAGGAAGGTATTTGGTGGGTGTATGATACTGACGAAAAGTTCGCGGTATTAGAGAGGCTAGCAATGGTGGAAGGAAGGAAAGTGCGTATAATCCATGGACTCAACATTAGTCATAAAGAACTCATATACTTATTGCAAAAATCTAGAAGTTATCAAAGCAAAGTATTACGCGCATGCTCCTAGGGGGATAGATTGGTAGGAAAAGACCATCGCTCGTCCCCGACTGCCATTCACAAGGAAGACAATCAATAAATAAATCATGCTCCGACTTCATCACATAACGGTTCACCATACGTGCATGCTACGGGAATCACAAACTTTAACACAAGCATTTCTCAAATTCACTACTCAACTAGCATGACTCTAATATCACCATCCTCATATCTCAAAACAATTATCAAGCATCAATTTTTTCTTAGTATTCAACGCACTCAAAAGAAAATTTTACAAATCTTGAATACTAAGCATATTATTATTAAGCAAATTACCATGCTATTAAGACTCTCAAAATAATCTAAGTGAAGCATGAGAGATCAATAGTTTCTATAAAACAAATCCACCATCGTGCTCTAAAAGATATAAGTGAAGCACTAGAGCAAAATTATATAACTCAAAAGATATAAGTGAAGCACATAGAGTATCCGGGCATGCGTTCAGATCCTTGTATGCACCGTGGTAGAGGACGCAGTCATTAGGGCATGCATGTATCTTCTCCATCTCCAATCCTAGAGGGCATACGACCTTCTTTGCTGCGTATGTACTGTCGGGCAATTCGTTATCCTTTGGAAGCTTCTTCTTCAATATTTTCAGTAGCTTCTCAAATCCTTTGTCAGCCACAGCATTCTCTGCCTTCCACTGCAACAATTCCAGTACGGTACCGAGCTTTGTGTTGCCATCTTCGCAATTGTGGTACAACCCTTTTTTGTGATCCTCTAACATGCGATCGAACTTCAGCTTCTCCTTTTGACTTTCGCATTGCGTCCTTGCATCGACAATGACCCGGCGGAGATCATCATCATCGGGCACATCGTCTGGTTCCTCTTGATCTTCGGCAGCTTCACCCGTTGCAGCATCATTGGGCACATCGCCTGGTTCCTCTTCATCTTCACCAGCTCCCCCCGTTGCAGCATCACCGTATTCAGGGGGCACATAGTTGTCATCGTACTCTTCTTCTTCGCCGTCTTCTATCATAACCCCTATTTCTCCGTGCCTCATCCAAACATTATAGTGTGGCATGAAACCCTTGTAAAGCAGGTGGGAGTGAAGGATTTTCCGGTTAGAGTAAGACCTCGTATTCCCACATTCAGTGCATGGACAACACATAAAACCATTTTGCTTGTTTGCCTCAGCCGCATCGAGAAACTCATGCACGCCCTCAATGTACTCGGAGGTGTGTCTGTCACCGTACATCCATTGTCGGTTCATCTGCGTGCATTATATATAATTAAGTGTCCAAATTATTAGAAGTTCATCATCACATTAAAACCAAAGTGCATACATAGTTCTCATCTAACAACATATAGCTCTCCAGAGCATCTAATTAATTAAACCATACATTGAAACTATGTAAAACATTTCAATGCGAAAACAAATGCGATCATAATCGCAACCAAGGTAACAATTAATCCAACGGCATAATGATAGCAAGCCTCGGTATGAATGGCATATTTTCTAATCTTTCTAATCTTCAAGCGCATTGCATCCATCTTGATCTTGTGATCATCGACGACATCCACAACATGCAACTCCAATATCATCTTCTCCTCCTCAATTTTTTATTTTTTCCTTCAACAAATTGTTTTCTTCTTCAACTAAATTTAACCTCTCGATAATAGGGTCGGTTGGCATTTCCGATTCACATATATCCTATATAAATAAAATCTATGTCACGTTGGTCGGCATAATTTTCATAAACAATAAATGAACCAATAGTTATAAAGATAATATATATACACTGGTAGAAAAAGGGCCTGTTGTCCCGGTTCGTAAGGGCCTTTTGTCCCGGTTCATGAACCGGGACTAAAGGGTCGGTACTAATGCCCTGTCCCTTTAGTCCCGGTTCAATCCAGAACCGGGACAGATGGGCCTCCATGTGGCCTGTGCGCGAAGCCCAGGCAGGAGACCCTACCAACCGGAACCAATAGGCATCCACGCGTCAGCATTTCTGTGGCTGGGGTTTTTGTTTTATTTTTGAAAGGGGGGGGGTGTTTGGGGGTTTTGGGGGGTTAATTTAGGCGTTTCATATATTGTGTTAGCTAGCTATAATTAATAGAGAGAAGTGTCCTCTCTTATGTCCGTGCTTGGTCGACGCTACGTACTATACATACGTATAGAGAGGACTAGACATGCTACCTAGCTAGTAAGCAAACGAAGGAAACAGAAGATCGTCATGAACATATATGCATACAGAGAGAAGTGATATCGACCACCTCTCCTTCTCCGAGAGATTGGTCGAACAACAAGTTCTCGTATATCTATCCGACACTACCGGCTACATATATACAATAATTATCTCTTACAAATATAATCATACGGACTCATGGTCCAGATAGTATTCTCCGTCTTCAGCGATCACGTGGTCAAGAAAGAATGCCGCCAATTCCTCTTGAATTGCTCGCATGCGAGCTGGTGCTAGGAGCTCATCCCGCTTTCGAAACATCTAATTTGAACAAGGGGGTCAATACATATATATATGAATGAATGAAACTCAACACAAATGATGGTAATAAAATAAAATTGTGAATGTTGTTATTTACGTACTTCATATTGTTCTTCAGTGTAGCCCCGCTCACAGGTCGTGTGGCGGATGGACTCGCAAACGTAGTATCCACAGAAAGCATTCCCTTGTTCCTGCCACAACCACTTTACAAGAAATAGAGGTCAATCAAACTGATAAGCAAGAATGCCAAATGGTATTGATGAAACTAGCGCTTGAATCAATAGGACATGTGCGGAACATGCTACTATAGTACTTACTTTCGGGTGTCTAAATTGCAGCTTCTTCGGGAGTCCTGGAGCTTTTTTGGAGAATTTTTTCCAAACCCTGCTAGACAAAGAAAACAATTACTTGATATATCAAGAAATGAACAAAGTTGCTGATATGGTGGATAATGATCGATTTAACTTACTTCTCGAGCATTTGAGTCATGTCTGCATAGTCCTGGGGATCTTTTCGTTTTGAGTCTAAGACGGTTACTAGTCCCTGCTCAAGCTTAATCTCTAGGAGAATATAGTGGTAACTACACACGCATGCATAACTCATCAATTACATTACTATAACCTTGACTAATATATAAGGGAAACCGAATACGCACAAGACAGTAACACTCACTTGAAGTTGAAAGGAAAGAGTATTATATCTTTGTTTTCATTTATTACCAACGATCGTAGCAAGTTGGCCTCGGTATCTGCGGCATGAAATTTAACCTGAGTTGCATCTATGAGATATGTGCTAATGAACCCAATATCACCGACTTGTCTTTTCTTCAATTCGGCGATCTTCAATCTGCATAATATAGTGAGGATGATTATAAATACATGCAATGAAAGAGCTGAGCTATATAGAGAGACTTAATGACAGAAGTAGTACTACTTACAGACAGTAGCAGGTGACCGTTGTTTTATCGAGGGCCAATTGATTGAAAAACTGAAAGAACTCCTCAAATGGAACAGGCAACAGTTCAATTCCAACGAAGTCATGCTCCTTTTTAACTTTCACATACAAAGTACTCCTCCCTCTAGAGTCTCTGCAGATTTTCAAGTACCAATCATGCAATCTTCGCATCATCGTTGATAGAGATCTTTCATCTTTGACGAGAGGCTTCCCATACTCGTATCTTTGTATCTGCACCTCCATGAAATCATAATGTACATCGTCGGGTAGGTAATCGCCAAGATTGCTATAACCGGGCACCATCCTCGGATCATTAGCGACGTTATTGCTAGGCACCTTG
>NC_041380.1:600794219-600797722 GCF_002162155.2 Triticum dicoccoides | reverse complement strand
GCCGAGCTGGGCAATTTGTTTCCCAACTCGTCGTTCTTTCAGCCTTTGATCACTGACAGTACTTCCCGACCGCTCCGCTTCGGCAAATTCCTTTCCAATAATGCGCTCATAGTTTCCTTTCGGTTGGGTGGTTTTGTCAGGGCAGCCAGAGTGTGCTTCGCTTTCACCGGATCTACCTTCTCCTCCGGAGGTGGATGTTTCTTTGCTTTCACCCCTTCAAAGTAGTTCCTCACTTCTTCTCGTGCGATCTCGGCGTTCTCCTCCGGGGTCCTCTCGTATGGTAACTTCTCTTGAGTCTTCAGAGAAGGACTGAATCTATATTTCCTCCCGCCTCTGGCTATACTGCTAGACGCCGGCAGAGCAGACGAAGCGGTTGTCTTCTTTACTTGCTTACGAGGCGGAGGAGAAGGACTACGACGCGCCGGAGCAGCCGGAGCGGCGGCAGGTCTCTTCCATCCTTGGTGACAAGGCGGAGAACGAAGAGGCTGGCTGCTCGGGCGCGTCGGCGCAGGCAGAGAAGGAGGCGGAGTGCCGCCATGCGCCGGAGAAGGAGCCGGTCGAGTGCCCTGATTGTCACTCGCCGGAGGAGGAGGCGGTGGAGGAGGCGGAGTGCCCTGACTCGCCGGAGGAGGAGGCGGTGGAGGAGGCGGAGTGCCCTGACTTGCCGGAGGAGGAGGAGGAGGCGGAGGCGTCCAGTTCGGAAGGTTGATGAGCTCCTTCCGCCATAGGCATGGAGTCTTCAGAGCAGACCCCAGCCTAGTCTCCCCTTCACCGGTAGGGTGGTCAAGCTGGAGGTCCTCAAATCCCTCCGTTATTTCATCCACCATCACCCTAGCATATCCTTCTAGAATCGGCCGGCAGTGAAAATTTGCGCCGGGTTCAGTAGGATAAACAGAGCCAACAGCCGCCTTGACCTTCAAATTCATCCATTGCATCATAAGGTAGCAATTTTGAGACTCCGTGATAGCATCCACGGGATAGGTGGCAGGAGCCGTCAAGGCATGCTCCGGCTGAAGCAGCTCGGTGGAAGCCACGTTGCTTCTCCGCTGAGATGGCGGGGTAGCTTCGGGGGAAGCTTCGGTAGTACGTTTGCTGCGATTTGCTTATCGTTCCTCTATCGCTTGTACCCTTGCTTGCAGCGCCTGCATTTGGATCTGCTGCACTTTTTTCCTCCTCTCATGGGATTTGTAACCGCCCGCGTCCGGAAACCCAACCTTCCACGGAATGGAGCCTGGCGTGCCTCATGTCCGTCCAGGGTGCTCAGGATTCCCGAGGGCCATTGTGAGCTCGTCGTTCTCTCTGTCTAGAAAGAATGTCCCTAGCTGCGCTGCTTCGATATAGTGCTGAAGCTTCCTGACTGGTATGTCCATTTGATCGTTCGTCCAAATGCACTTCCCTGTTACAGGGTCCAAGGTTCCGCCAGCCCCGAAGAACCACGTCCGGCAACGGTCTGGCCAGTTAATTGTCTCTGGTTCGATCCCTTTATCAACCAGATCATTCTCAGTCTTGGCCCACTTAGGCCGGGCTACGAGGTAGCCACCTGACCCCGTGCGATGGTGATGCTTCTTCTTCGCAGCATTTTGCTTGTTTGTCGCCGACATCTTCTTACTCTTTTCCGATGTCTTGTGGGCCACAAATGCGGGCCAGTGATCTCTGATCTTCTCATATCTGCCCTTGAATTCCGGTGTCTCTTTATTTTCGACAAACTTATTCAGCTCTTTCTTTCACCTCCTGAATAGTTCTGCACATAGTATTAAGAGCAAAAGACTTGATTAATTGCTCTTTAACTGGCTTCTCTGGATCATCCTCTGGCGGTAGGGTGAAATTTGACTTCAGCTCAGTCCAAAGATCATTTTTCTGCATATCGTTGACATAAGACACCTCAGGGTCTTCTGTAGCCGGCTTTAACCATTGCTGGATGCTGATCGGGATCTTGTCCCTAACCAAAACCCCGCACTGAGCAACAAATGTGTTCTTTGTCCAGAGGGGTTCAATCGGTTGGCCGTCGGGCGCGATTGCTATGATCTCAAACTTTTCATCCGAGCTCAACTTTTTCTTCGGGCCTCGTCTCTTTACCGAAGTTGTGCTCGATCCGGAGGGCTAGAAAAAAGAACAAAGACTTAATTAATATGTGTACATACCAAAAGAATGAATGCATCAATTAGCTAGTCAGCAGAAGCTTAACTAATATATATACCTGGCCGGACTCGGTTCGGTCAACGGAGATGTCATCACGGTCTCCTTATTGCACCGGCATTGGGTCACCGGAGCCGTCCTCACGGTCTCCTTCTTGCACCGGCATTAGGTCACCGGAGCCATCATAATCATAGCCAGCTGCTTCCAGACCATCGGTGTCGTTGAGAAACAACGAGCAAACGGCATCACTTCCTCGTGCGATTATGTCCCCCAACAACTCTTCTTGTACTTCGTCTCGGGCGGTGTCCATAGTTTCTACAAATATTAACAACATGGCAATTATTATTCAAACATGACAGATGGATATATTAGTGGCAAATGTAGAACTAATATTAATTAGTGGCCTCGACGCTGCTTCTCTAGGGTTTGGGGTGGCCTCGACGCTGCTTCTCTAGGGTTTGGGGTGGCCTCGACAACGCTTCAAGGATAAAAAGAGAAGAGGAAGAAGAAAAAAAGAGGAGAAGAAAGAATAGAGGAGTTCTTCTTCTTCCTCTTTTTTTTATCGGGAACGAGGGTCGTCGAGGGTCACCGAGCGGTAGAGGAAACCCTAAATAGCAAGTATCGTGGGTGTGAGATACATGTGGCCGTCGGTGTCCGACACTACATCCACGTCCCACAAGTGACGTGGGCGTCGAAGCCCGCGTCACTTGTGGGACGTGGATGTAGTGTCCGACACCGACGGCCACATGTATCTCACACCGACGATACTTGCTATTTAGGGTTTCCTCTACCGTTCGGCGACCCTGACCCTCGACGACCCTCGTTTCTGATAAAATAAAGAGGAAGAAGAAGAAAAAAAGAGAAGACATCACTTGTGGGAAGTGGATGTACTGTCCGACACCGATGGCCACATGTATCTCACACCCACGATACTTGCTATTTAGGGTTTCCTCTACCGCTCGGTGACCCTCGACGACCCTCGTTCCCGATAAAAAAAGAGGAAGAAGAAAAAAAAGTTCTTCTCCTCTATTCTTTCTTCTCCTCTTTTTTTTCTTCTTCCTCTTCTTTTTTTATCCTCTTCTTCCTCTCATGTTCGACGACCCTCGACCCCTCAGTGACCCTAGACCCCCTCTCGACCCCCTCATGTCAAAGTTATCGGGTAGGGGGTATATCGACAACGACATACCCGATACATACATACATACATACATATCACATGCATCCATACATATATGAACAAAATTAATATCTACTAATTAACAACCTAAATAAAAAAACTAATACATATAGGAAGAAGAAGAAAAAAGAAGAGAAGAAAGAATAGAGGAGGATAAAGAATAGAGGAGAAGACTTCCTCTCCTCTTCTT